>NW_018020609.1:101183-124133 GCF_002006095.1 Pseudomyrmex gracilis
AACACTCGTTGATTTGCAAAATTAATTTCTTATATTTTTGTTAACAGATATATTATTGCAACTCAAATTGACGCTAACATTGTGCAAATTTACGTTTCGAATTTCTTCATCATGTCCTCTGTCCTGTGGAATATAAAGTCACTAAAATAACCGTGCAAATTACTGGTAATGGCCCTAAAACAAATTTCCTCTCTTTTTCGCCGATGTGTGCAATGTGCGTCGACAGTTTGGCTCGCGCGCGTTCGCACAAAATACGTAATTACTGTCGATAATTGAATGACGTGTGTTACATGTGCGTAAAGCATTAGTACCACACGACACGCTGATAACCCAATCATAATGTGTGAACAACCGGCCGGACTGTCAGTTACCCTATTTGTCCAGCAAATTGTTCAATCAAGTTCGCTTACGAAATTTCATCAAGAGTTGGAAAAAGATGGAAAGAGAGAAAGAGAGAGAAACATACGCGCAATCAAATTTAGGGGACTGCTTTTTTTTTTTGGACCTTTTTAAACCCAGTCACACGACGCGGCCGGCCGCTCCGTTCGTTTCGGTTTCATTACTCACGGTATGCTCGTCCGATAAAGCCTAGACTCGTAAAATGTGTCGTCCGTCGGATTTGCTGCTAAAGCTGTCTTCGTGGGAATAGCCCATCGATAGACGTGAAAGGCGGACATCTGCTATCAAAGTGTGAGATGTACTCGCGTTGATTTTTTTTTTTTTTTTTTTCGCACAAAGGCACGTAATCTTTTTTTTCTTTTTTTTTCTTTTTTTTTTAAACAGGCAGTTTTCCCTCAAAAGAATTTATTCGATTTGTTAGAACGCGGAACGCAACGGTCATTTTGATTTATTGCAATTTTTGACGCGCATACAACAGCGTTTTATTTGCGTCGCGTCCTTTTTCATTTAAATTCTCTTACGTTCTCTTGTCGCACACGACATAACATAAAAACATCTCTTTATTACATTTGATTTTATATGTATCTCTCTCTCTCTCTCGCTCTCTCTCTCCGATACGCTGTGACGCATTCTCGAATGCGAGAGTTTCCGTTATAAAAACCCTCTTCCCCCCAAAAAATAAAAAAAAAAAATCTAAATGAAAGCAGTGCATGATGACGCGCGAGAAAAAAGATTGATGACGATAAAATAAAAAAAAACAAACAAACAAAAAAAAAAAACGACAAAAGCTGCGAGCTAGTTGCAAATTAAAAAGCTTTGCTCGCATACGGGGGGCAGAGGGGGAGGAGGGAATCGAGTAACTGTCCATTATGCGTGGTAAGGTGTACACACAACGACAGAGGGACAGAGTCATATTGAATCCGTCGCACGTGATATATCCGCGCATTGTGCTCGCATAAACGAACAAACTGGGTCGCCGCGCAAGAGTGGAAGTTGCATTTTGGTGTTGCGCGTTTATGACCAATGTGTGTACATACACACTCCCGCGGCCCGTGGCCGAGTCAGAGTATCCTAATATAGTAATATACACCAGTATATGTATTCTCTCTCCTGTGGAAATAATTAATTTCGAGCGCTAATATCAGGCGCCGAGACGAGCGCGAATGCGAACGATGACAATATCGTGTTTTTATTTTCGGGTCGGTTCGCGAACCGGCCACTTTCGGGTTTCCATTCGCCGCATCAAATTGACAATCAGACGGACACTTTTCTGTTTGTACACGTTATACACATCATACGACGAGGTAGGGGAAAGGGGAAAAGAGTCGCGACGTGTCACATTTTAAATATTCAAGCTCAAAAGTAAGCGGATGTCATTTCATTCGAACCCCCCTAACTTGTTTCAACGTGCCCGTCAGACGTACGTTTCAGAAGTTTGTGACACTATCCGCTCGCGTTTCGTACAACATCGTTGATACATCATGAATAATACAAGCAACGTATCCCATTCTGTCTCTGGTATCAAGCGTTGTAAATCTGCTAAAATCAACTTTGTTCCCGAAAGCTGCAAGGCGGTCGAACTTGCAGATGTTGCTTTATACACTACGCGAAGTAGACGTCATAGATTGCGTTATTTTGAGAAGCGCGCTTTTATCTTTAGTGTTATTATTCTCTCACTGTGTCTTCGCGAATTAAACAAGTTTAGGTTTGAAGAACTCTGGATGTTTGCGATAAAAATAAAAACCGTTGACTCAGCCGGGTACTTCATAAATGTCGATAGAAGTTTTAATAGAAAAAAACTTCGTTGCGTTGGAGTTATCTGGCAAATTTGCATATCATAATTGAAAGAGCAGCCGGATGAAGAAAAGAGATATTTTATAATACATGTTAAGATTATCGATTTTTTTGTTTGAGGTTAATATAATATTACATGTGTATATATTTTTGTGACCACTCTCTGTAAGATTTTTAATTATTTCCAAGTACACACATTGCGATGTCGAGATTTTTTTTTTTATTTTATTTTTTTTTTTAATATTCGGTAAAAAAACGTTTGCATCGAAACCACCGCGTGGCTTAAATTATTTGACGTAACAAAATGACAAGGAATATAATAAAAATGGTACACCGGAGAACGGAATTTACATAGAAATTCTGCAAGTGTTTTTATAATTTTCCGCCATGTTTATTAAATTATGAAAAAAATATATATGTAAAAATATCTATGTACGCACATTCTTTGCTTTTAACTTTGTCATATTGACGTATTATTCTGTTTACATGTATCGTAGTAAAACGCGCGCCCCGTTCATTTGCAACGATTGTAAAACAATATTTACACATTTTAAAGATGTGTATTAAAAAGTTCATCAAACGACGAAAACGGTAATGAATAACTATGATTCGAAAAAACAGCTTTGACTGGCGGATGAACTAACGATTAATGTAGATCTTATTTTCTGCTTGTTACGATTATGTTAGAGATTTAAGTGTGAATAATCAAAGAGAGGAAAGAGAGAAAAAAGAAAAATATATTTGCATGTTTAATTTAATATTGACGAATCCGTCACTTAAGTAACGTTTTATATCACATTAATCGATAATGTACGTCACATATTGACAATTTTATTACCATCTCGATGCTCACATCAACGTCATAATTTTTATAGTTATGTTTGCGCTACTTCGACAGCTAATGTAATTTTTTATTTTTATGACTTTTTGTGTATTCATTTTGCGACTGATGAAAACTCTAGTAAGAATAGAAACGTTTCACATTGTAATATTATTTGATATTCGATTTAATACCATCAAGATCTGGTTTTTTTGCTCGTTAATTGACCTTTTCTGCCTTTATGTTTGTATTGACAATTTTATTTATTTCTCAACTATTTATATATATTCATATTTATATATTTAAATATACTTCATATTATTTAATTAAATTTCTCAACGTGACAGTTTTACATTAACATCGTCATAATTTTTAAGTCAAAAGAAATCGTTTTACTAAAGTGTAATTTACTGAAAATGGCTTAAAATAAACTCGAAACGTAATGGAAAATTAACACACAGAGTATATTCATTGCGCAACACTCCGTAATCGGTTATCAAATTGCCGACTCGAATCCGTTTTTGGAATTTCCATTACAAATCAGAGGACATCATTTTTAATTTTATTCCAAAGAATTTATTTGTTACATGTGTGTTTTTGTATGTAATATATCGTCACTCTCTCCCTACGTACAATCCCGTAGCTCCTAAACGCAAATTTTAGAAAGGAACAGTTTGAAGGTTTAGAACGTCATATGTTTTCCTAGACAAAGGATTCTTCCGGTTTCAAATTTTTATCTTTTTGTGAATATTTTTTGTAATATTTTACGACTACAAAGAACACAATTTTCTAAATGTCACTATGCGATAAACTGAAAATTTCGTGATGTGACACACTTGTTACTTTACGTAGAGTGAGTGACAATATATAAATATAATATATATATATAATAAGTGATTGATATATTGACACTATTATTTTTTTTAACGTGCTCTGAGGTTTACATAGATTTTTACTATTGACTGTGTAAGATACGTACCGAGATAAAATATTAAGGTGAATTGTAGTTGAATGCTATGTTTGGAATTAATCACATAGTTTTTTTTTTTAGCGTAAAAATATAAAAACTGATATTTTTCTCTGTTATCTGACATGTAGAAGTTTTGCAAAATCTATTACTCGGCAATCAATAAGAGCGCAAATTAAGCGGTGAAAAGTTTTATGCAAAACATGATTTGACAGAATGAGATTATTCGATACTATTTTTGTTTGTTGATTATTTTATCATTTTGTTTTCCGAATTCGAATCTTCGTCAGATACTTCACTTTTCCCTTCACTTTTGATTACGCTGCGTATTGGCATCGTGTCATGATATATCGTCGTCTTATCGAGGAAATTTATCACGTTTTGTTTTCAATAAAATTCAATATTCTCTCTCTGTGTGTGTTGCCGTTTTCTTTACGAGCTTTTACAAGAATACCAACAACAATAGAGAAAATCTATCGCATAGCAGCATATAATTCCCAAAGAGTTTGAGAATCGTGTATCGCATCGATTTACGAGGGAACCACAATTTTCTCCTAAGAGCTTTCTTGCGCGACCTCTTGATCTGTGCTTGTAGGCACTTTACATCGCCTGCAGGCGGTCGCGAATAAAAAAGCGATTGAGAAATACTCACGGCAAAACCATTCTCATAGTCCCAACTCTCTCTCTCTATAGATCGTAAATAAAGCTCACGTATAACTTTGCTCCGCGAAACTGCAAAAAGCTTCGTAGGACCGTAAAACTTGATTGCGGTCGTACGTGTCCAGCAATTTAGAAAATAGGGCTATATAACGCGACGTAATTTCATACGCACACAATCGTTTCTGCAACATTTATTATTTGCAAAATAATTGTTGTTTAATTTTTTTTCTCAAATAATAACTCAATCCACAGACTATTTTGCACATAAACATTCCGTCGAACATATAAATAATGTAATATTAAAAAATTCTTAATATTTTTTATTTCTTTTTTTTAAATGGACACATCCAACATAATTTTCAAACACACACACACACACATATCTCGATTTGATAATGCGATATTCTTCCTTGAAAGAAACTTTACTCTCTTCCAATACTTCAGTTTAAAAAAAGACTGTCTTTATTTAAAACTAAAAAAAGAGGAACGCGATCCAGTGCAGTCTCCTGTTATCACTAACTTTCGCACTCCTCATCGATAACGTGCAGTTCGCCGCAAAGTCTCTCCCTCTCTCTTTCTCTCTCTCTTGTGCCTCGCGCGCGATTTGCATACGGGAATGCATTCGGGATATACGTCATCCGCCGAGTAAAACATTCTCCGGCCTCGGATGAGCGGGAGAAGAGGGTGGAAATATAGGCGGAGAAAGGTCGAGAGCCGCGCGCGCGAAAGTCTGGCATGAAAAAGACCGCGTACAAAAGGGATCGCGAAACGGCTCAGCCGTGAACGGAAATGCATTCTATATTGTGACGTCGGGACCGAAAAGAGGAGAAACGCTCGCGCTGGATAAATTCGTACATGTATAGGTGCATCAGCTAGGGCGGGGACGCCGAAGGGAAGTTCGCGCGAGGTGGAGAGAATATCGATTGCATCTTCTTTTTTTCGGCTCGAGCTCCCTTTCAACGCCATCCGCTTTGGTTCTACGAACGGAGGAAGTTTCTGGATAGTCGGAATCATTTACTCGCGGCAACACGTGCACGCAAGAGACCCGAATATGTACAGAGAAGAACCGGCAAAGTGGTACAACGGATATAAAACATCTTTTGCATTTTCGTATTTTTTACCGGAGATTTTTTTTTTTTTTTGTTTTTGGAAAAATATCATACATGTGTGACGGTAATAAAGACAATGTATAATAATAATAATAATAATAATAATTTTTATCATATTTAATACGAGTTCTCTTTCAGTCGCCTTTCACGCTGACAAGCTGGCGGTGGATGTATTCTTCCTCCCGCATCCACAGAGAAAGAGATAATAATGATAATGATATATTCACAATTTTTTTTATTTCTCCGTATCTTTTTCATGTATTATTTTGAGAACCTTGTTCATGTAATTAAGCAGAAAAGTTTCTCTTCGCGTTAATTAAAAATTATTCGTAACTGTAATTACATTACATAGTAGTTAGATTGCTCTGACGCGGAGTGCGCAAAAATTTCGCCGCTAATTCGGAACTTGCGCGAACTTTCTTGCGAAAATCATAATTAACCACAAACTTGCACTCAAATTGCATTTACAATCGCTCCGTATTTCAAATCAAGAATCGCGAACGATGTGTATAGTGCTGGTTACAATTCGAAGCTACTTTTTTTTTTTTTTCAAGTTTTATTAGCAACACGTAGCTCTATATACATATTTATCTGATCTCCATCGATTAATTATGTATTATATTTCACATTTCAGGTTTTTTTTTTTTTTTTTTTATTTCTTTCTCTTGCAAACTTGAACTTTTGCACAGAGCGAAGGGTTATTGCTCACGCTTTTATAATTTTAAATTAACGGGGAAAGAGAAAAGCGTCACACGCGCTCGGGGATAAAAAACCCTGACGCGTTACAGAGAGAGAGAGGGTATATATGTATTGCCGAACGAGCGTAATTACAGCCAGGCCAAACTGCCACATAGCCGTTCATCTGACCGTGTAAAGGGTGCAAGAAAATGCATCGTGTGACCCACATACTTGACATACATGGCTCTCGTATCCATATCACGTGCAAGTGTGAGTGGAGGGATGCACTTTTATTGATTAGATGTTGCGTTTCTTGACGTTTCGCCATCAAAATATTTCCTAACACATATATCGTGAACATATTCCGCCGATAACCTCGACGCAAGATTTTAAAAAAACAAATGTATTTGCGCGTCCAAATAAAATATCGAGAGCTTAAAATAAACTATAAATAATATTATAATAAACATTAGTATATAATATTTTACGCTCTAAATGTTAATCACACAAATAACATTTCCTTGATTATGTTTTTCTGATTGATGTTTCGAGTTTGCAAAATATATGTATTTGATATAAACATTTTTACATATTTATATTATGTTACGTAACTAACACATCTTTTTAGTGTCTCTCACTTTTTATTTATTACACATGGACAAAGTTTCTTAATGTAATTTTTATTTTGAATAATTATTTGTTCAAGAATATCTGAATTTCTTTTTTTTATGTCATATTATTTTCTGCAAATTTTATTAGAACATAGGATATTAGATAACAACTTTGCACATGATAGAAACCGAAGGAAATCGTGGTACATTTGTAGTTGCATTATGAAGCAAACTACGTTTCCTCTAACGATAGAGGTTGTAATGTGGAAATACACGGGCGCACAAAGCCAGTATACGCAATTCAATGTATTTACGGAGAATAAGTTTGCATTAGCGTGAATATTTTGCATGGTAAACATATAAAATGTCACTTTTGCAGGTAGAAACCGGTGCAAAGGCAATTAAAGTCCGTCAAGGACAATTAATTTAGTTTAATTATACGTGGAGTCTATTACACGAGCAAATTGGCATAAAGATAGCGAAATATATCGAATAGAGTGAGAGAGGAAGAGAGCGCGAGAGGCGAACGAGAGAGAGACGGAGATTGGACATTAATCTTGCATTAGCGATTGCAATGCTTCATTATTATCTGATATCAACTGATACTGGCCTGTAGCTGCGCGATATCAGATAATAACTTTAGCAGCTATTCAGGAAACTAAACTTCGATATACTCGAAACGACGAAGTATGCGGAGCGACCTAATAAATACAGAATGTAACATGATTAAAATCAGTGTCCTTTAAATGCGCTTAATAAGATAGAGCGCGTTTCATAAAAATATCTTCGTGTAGAAACTGTATGTAAAAAAAAAAAAAAAAGAAAACTACATACATTTTTAGAACAAATTTTATCTTGAATTATAGATTTCTTTCTAATTTCAATTTGATTTGCCGATCGACGAGAACATAAATCGAATCTTCGATTATCAAATAAAAACGCTTGCTTAATATACCGAAATGTCTACAAATTGATTATCGAATCGAGTTGCTATTTTGCGCCGTGAGAGATAAATGAGACGGTGTGTGTTGTGTGTGCCCCCCGCTCGAACAAAATCGATTTGATGCAGAATTATGCAACGACGATTATCACTGTGTACACCGATACAGCGTTATTACTAACACCGCCGTCGTAAATTCGACGGGTGCATAAATTGAAGGTAAAAGTAGTCCGCCAACATCGATTACGCGCACAATGATTTCGGGATGCCTACGGGAAAATACCGTCGATGCGGTATTACAAAGCATCACGTGCAAGACCATTTCGATCGCTAGAAACGGGATCAAAATTCATTTCGTTCACACACGTGCGAGTGACCGCACGAGCGACTTATTTTGTTCGGCAAAAAATTTGTATCAAAGATCGCAGATCCGTTTATCGCTCTTATACAACGTTTGATTTAAATTAAATAAATATATTTAAACGTCATCGAGAGAAAGAGAGTTAGAATTTAAATATACATATATATATATATATAACGCGCGTTTATATATACGTCATATAAAACTTTCAGAGAAGAATCCGCTTATTTCTTTTGGAACGGTGTGATAAAAAAAGTACTCTGTGCTAACAAGTGGAGAGAGCAAACGTGCAAATGAGAGCTTTTAAATAAGTAGGTAATTCATGGCGAAACTCTTATATGTATTTTAAGCGCGTGTGTGCGCGTCTATCTCCCACAAGCTGAAGGAAAAGAAGTTCTTACTTCTTCGAGCGCGCGTAGTATAAATGCGCTCATGCGTCAAAATGAATCTTCTTTCTCTAAGAGCATATAAGCGCAAACAAAGTATATTCAAAGAGAGTTAAATAACTTTTAAAATACAATTTTTTTTTAAAATGAAATACAGCATTTGCGACACGCAGCTTTTGAATCGTATATTTAACACGTATAATATTTAAAATATAAATATTTTATCATACAACGTATTACACACTCCGGTATTTGAACCGATATTTATCTCGGTTCAAATATAATTCAAATATAATTAGATATTAAAATCGAAGTGCAAATAAACTTTGTTTTGCGAATATCGCAAAAAATGTGTCTTCGGTAGCGAACGTTTCTCGCGCGCGTCATGCATTTCGCGATACGCGAGTTTGATTCTCGACTTCGATTCGCGAGGTTTGCCCTAACGCAACGTGCGTCACATAACATAATGCCATTGGAAGTGGCAAGGACTCTCCGCCGCGCGTGCCATGACCCACATACGCGCGCTGTGCGCTCGCTCGCTCGCGCGCGCGCGCGCGCTGTCCTGATTCCCTTCCGCAAACGTAATCGTCGACATTAGTGGCGTTGCACATGACTATAACATTGTGCACTGCGGCGCGCGTTTAGGTCAAAGCGATTACATGCCACGTATCGAGGATTGTAATCTGCACAGTGCTCTCTCTCTCTCTCTCTCTCTCTCCCACATTCAGGCTCTCGAACATTCCAATTGTGTGTTTTCGAGTAAATATGTGCGCGTGCGCGAAATATTAACTCGGCAACACGCGTAACGTTTTCTTCCCGTGTCCTTTTGTACGCGGTAAAAATATGCATTAATATTAAAGTGCGAGAGAGAGAGCTACGTACGTCGCGCGGAGCGCGATATTAAAACTTCGAAATAAATATGAAAAAAAAGCACTTTCCAAACATATTTTTTTGCAAGTTTTAAATTCAACATATTCGACGTACTGCTCATTTCAAAGCGGTAACTTTTTTAAGATGAAGATTTTATTTAAAATGCGTGAGAATACGAGAGTCAAAATCAACTTCGAAATAAGTTGCGCCGGCGCAAGAGAGAAGTACCAGAAAGCACACACGAATTTTTATATTTTATTTGTTTTAAAAATGAAAAATAGAACACTTTTTTGTCCATGTTATTTCCGACAGTATTTATATTGTCGGACGAACAGTTAATTTGCGATTGTATTTCAAATTTTTGCGCGTCACACGCAGACGGGATTCACAACTCGCGTTCACAAGCTTACGTCAGAAACATTTTTCCTATTGTCGCGATTAACGAGCGCATAATTAGATATTTCCACGCTTTTTGGATGGAAATATTCAAACAAATCTAATTAAAGCTCTAACGTAAATCGAATCTTTCACCGACTGTTAATTTTAAACGGTTAAAAATTAACGAGCAAAAATTTGTTTACGACCCTTCACGAGATTTTCCAGCTCGTCGCTGATATGCAAACTTGCCCACCGGTAATTGCCTGTCGACGCTTTAACAAGATCCTGGTAGGACATCTAAAGCGACATGCCGACATATTGTCGACGTCAAAATGAAAGGGTTTGTCGCAACTGTTTGTTAACGTGCTATATATGTATATCTCACGCACTCTCACGTTCCCCCCGAGAGAACTGAAATGTCCTAACTGACACGAACATACGCGCGCAATTTTCAATCTTATGCAAATTGAACATCGTTCGAAAAAAAAAAATCGTTACAACGTGAATGAAAATATAAACTTGTGGGATAAAAATATCGAGACAAAAATATTAAATGTTTTTGATTTGTACGATGTAAAAAGAAGATTTACGACGGGACGCGCCGTGTATATATATATATATATATATATATAGTTAACGAGGATAACCGAAAGTCAGTAAATTAGAGGAAAACATCTGCCCTGGAAAGACTTCTCTATTACAAATTTTCATTTAAGTTTCCAAGCGCGCATAGCGCAACTTAAAGATGATACTTTAATAAGATCACACTGTCCGCGAAACTGCGCTCACCCAGAGACATCGAAAAGTTTTTAAGGATGACTATAGGGATATTATAGAACTTTCGTAACCGTTCCCTTCTGCGATCATATCCTATATACGCGTTTACAACGGCCGAGAAACACGTTACCGTTAGGACGTATCGAGAGTTGCCGAGCGAAGTTGATTAAAGCTCCTGTTCCTCTCTCATCACTTGCAGCCATATTGAATTACGAAGACGCGAGGAAACGTGTGAAGTCTTATTATAGTTTAAATCAAAATAAATGTTTCTCTCAAGCAATAGGTGTTGATTGACAGATCGCTACAATAATCCTTCAACAGTTGTTTTTTTTTTATTTGTTATTTCGTAAATTGTAAATGTACGTAAATTAAATGTACGTAATTTAATTGATTTAGCTCACGTTTGTTTTTTTAACTTACATTTAACGGACATTTTCAGAAAAAATATACACGGTACATTGAAAAGTTGTCAACTTTTTTCCGCAATTACTTTTATTTCATTTGTTTAAGAATAAAAATATATATTATTTTTTATAACTTTTCTCTCTACTTTTTTTACACAAATATTATTTATAGAAAAATTCATACTTTTGAGACTTTGGAACTTTTTGGAGACTCTACGTGAGAGACTTTAATGACAATCGCGGATTTTGGCAGGTATTCCTAGTACGGTCTTATATTCAAGATCGTCCTGAGTGCATCTTAAGATGCTGCGCGGACCGTTCCATTGGCTATAGAACGTCTGAAGACGAACCCAAAGAGACGACCTTACATACAAGATCTGTCTGTGAATACCGGTCTTCTCAGATTCAAAACTGTGTGGGGAATTGGCTCTCTTCAAAAATAAAGCAAGAACTCCGATGGAAATTACTTGGAATTCTTTAAAAAAAAAACCTAAAAAAAAAAAAAAAAAATAATAATTCACCCTCTGGGACTTGGAAAATTCAAATGTCGCGTGTTCGTTTTCTGAACTATAGAGAACTTTTTTCTAGTCTCTCCTCAAATTAAAACGAAAACTCTCTAAGTAGGAGACCGTACAAAGACCTGATCATTTTTCAGATTAGAAAACAAAAATTGATTAATTCCAATATTGATCTCAAGAATTTTGTTTTTCGAAAGCAACACAGACTTGTTAAAATTTATCCAACAATCTGTTATACCGCAATAACGGTTGTTGATGAATACGTCGTGGCAGCCGAGGACGGTCTGAGTTTCTTTCTTCGAAAATCTTCGAAGTTCTTCTCGCACTCGTTAGCGCCATTACTCAGGCGAATTGTCGTCACGTGAGAGAGCAAAATGAGGAAAGTCTCGGGCCTCTCTTCCCGGAGAGGAAGACAGAAAGAGAGAGACGTCATTGCGCGGGGGCCGCACTTTGCAGCGGTTATTAAAATTATAAATTATGTCAGCGTTGTCGGAAGGGGGGAAGGGTTGGGGGATCGCGTGAGAAGGAGAGAGGTCCTCTCCCTCCTTCCGCGAAACGGTCGTGAAATTTACGTTGCGGCCATTTCGCAAATTCTCCGCCGTCGACATTAACCGCCGTAACACGCCGTATATATATATATATGTAGATTGCTGTTCTCAAACATCACATTTGCCATATATTGCACTCGTGTTGTTAAAATAAACTCCAGCCCGCGCGCAAGATGTCGCGCGCTTGGATTATTCGTGATATGTAAATATTTGAAAATATATATATATATATAACTCGATATATATACCGCGAGAGAGAGTTGATTTAGATTAGACACTATATATTCTGTGTCAACATCAATTGTTCTTACTGTTTCGGAAATAAGTAAATATTACCGTTAACGTCTCTGCGCACGACGTTTAACTTATCGGATGGGAAAAAGGCACGAAACATCTCTCATTGTTGCTTCTCCAACGGCGCTCTTCTCGGCAAAGAAAAGCAAACGGCACATTGAGTTCGGAACAGACACGCGACCGGGGGGGGGATGGGGATGCGCGCGCGAGCGTAACAAAAGGGCCGACAAAAGAGAGCAGAGATCGTCCGTACTTTCGGAAAGTAAACAAAAGCGTTTGGTTCTCCCGCCCGACGCGCACGACGCGGGAACAGAGTGCGCGAATTCCAGCAGCCGGTGGTGGGCGCAATGAAGGGAGAGACGCGGGGGGGTTGAAAACGCGGAAGCTTGCTTGGGAAACTTGGGAAGATCGTCGCGCGCGAGGCGGCGCAGGCTTAACTCCACGAACAAGCGTCGAAGTTTGGTTAAATACAAAATATAATAATGCCGCGGGCCGCGCTAATGGCGCACGCCGCTGACGCCATAGAAAACTTGGTCCGTACCAGCCTAAGTTTAAATGCAAATCTTGGCTCTCTCTCTCTCTCTGTCTCTCTCTTTCTCTCCTTCACACACTTTCTTCTCCCTTTGGGGTGCTTCTGTTTCGCTTCCCTTCCCGCTACTTATCTGTCGCCGCTTTCCACGTCAGAGCGCGATCCGAAAACGTGCGAGCTCCGGTCGATTTGGGGACACGACGCGAAGCGACTCCTTTGAATCAATCACACTGCAATTCAATGGGTAATTTCCCGCTAATTTATCGTATTCACAATCAATTCGAAGAACTTGACGCTGAAATGTTTGCGAGATGCGAGATCCGCATCATCTATCGGCCGCGCGGTGTATCAACCATCATCTTCGAATTATAATTCAAATTGCAACGTCTATTTTAATTGTGCGCTCCGGCACGTAATTTAATTAAATACATGAAACGTTACTTTGGAAATTTCTTTGTGGGAAAACTTTTCTCAAGAATTAAATAAAAACTTTTATTTTCTTGCTCAAAATTGCGTAGCATAATCTTCGAATCATAATTTATATAACAAGTTTAATTATATACACTAACACGGTGTGCGCTTTAAATAAGTGAAAAGTTACTTCTTATTAAAATTATCTCAAAGTTTTCCGATGCTTAAGTAGACTCGTCTTTCGCTTGCTTTGCGATCGTACCTTTTCTTCTTTTTTTTTCTATTTTATTTTAAACAGTGAGAACGTTCGATACATCTTTTGTGGATTATTATCGGTCTACTTCGGAAGATACAAAGCCACGTTAATAACATCCGGTTTCAACCTCATTGAGACGTTGCTGTTCTAAGCAGAATGGATTTTAGTCCGTTAAGCCGAATCCCCATCGGACGTGCGAACCCCCTTCGTTCCACTCGATGGTTTCTTATCCCTCGAGAAGCCTCCGATAAATAATGTTCGATTAAAGGATTACACACAGTGTGCACGTATAGTGTCAGCAAACCACTAATGGATAACAGTGGATTGCACGCGAGACTTTTATTTTTTTTTTTTTTGCGCGCGCGCAGAGATCGACAACGTTTCCGCTGATGCAATTCATTTTGTTTCTCGTTCGCCGGACCAGCCGTGAATCAATTCCGCCGGATTGTTGGTTTGTTTTATATTGCGCTGTTAATATTGTTTTTTTTTGTTTTTGCTTTTTTTTGTTTTTTGCAACCAATCACGCACTGCAGATTCTTAAACAACGCGCCCCCTCCCCGCTCCCCCCCCCCGTGTCACGTTGTACATATTTGTAACTTTGCTTTGGTTTTAAAGTAAAGTTTATACAATCACTCGCACCAAAATTGTAAAACGTGCACTCAGTCTGTTGTAGACAGTCGAAAAAAAAAAAAAAACAATTTTGTATATTAACAATATACGGTGTACGTAATAGAGTTGACCTCCCTCGAGAGTTTGTTGTGGAATTACCAAATTCAATGTGTGTGAATACAGTTTTTTAAAAACCAGTTGCAAGGTGTCTTGCAATAATAATGTGTAGTTTGTTTTTTTTTGTTTTCAAAAATCAAAACGTTTCGACCTTAATTTGGGTTCTCTTCAGTTGAGTGCTAATGCAATAAAAACGTTGACACAAGTATATTCAATGAGAGAGACTGGTTGATTTGTAATCAGATGTTAACAATTATTACTTACAACGTAATGAAGAGATGACAAAAAAAAATCTAATAAGTTTGAGTCACATTAAGTCAAATAATGAAAGCGAAATGAAGTAAAATCGAATAAACTCTGGAAATCGACTCTTGGTGTGTGACATTGTTCGTCTCGCAAGTTTGAAATGACACTGTTGCTCGTATATGTAATGTATACAATCCGTGTGATTAAACACCATCCGTGTTTCATTGTAAGGTTTATTTTCGATTTTATCGATAACAGGTAAATATATATATATATATATATATCATTGAGTAGTTCAGTGTCGGTTCATTATATTTAAACTTTGTATATTAAATAATTGTTTAACGAGGGATGGGCCTCAAGTTCAGTGTGGATTAAACCAAATTTGTACATTAAAACCACCGGGTTAAAATTTTTTGTTTGAAATATATATTTTTTAGTCGTGCAAAAAACATTTGCACTTAATTACAACCGGACATTGCGCACGTTTCTTTAACTTGTGTAATAACAGTTTAAAATTTCGGGGATGTAATGTGCAACACGTTTCAAAATTCAAATGAATTCAATTGTCCCGAACGAACGATTTGCGATGCGTTTCTTAGATTGTTGAGAATGTGTGACGAAAATGTGTGACGCGCTTTGCCGTGCTCATTACCGAGAGAAGTTTCCTACGTCATTAATCATACACACACGCACACGTCGTCGAAATTCGTCGCTGTCTAATTATTCCCCGAGGGGGTCCCGTCGTGCGCGTCGGGGAAACTCGCGTCGCGCGCAAATTACTGAACGTGCGCGAAGCACTTGGCGCGCGCCGCTCGCACGGCTCGTTATTTCGCATCGCCAGGATCGAAAAATTAATCGATCACCCGACGGTCGGATACGACGTAGACGACGATAGAAAAATTTCGCGACACGCTTCGACAATCCCGCTCGCCCGCTATATGCGCTTTCGTTGTCGGATTTTGAAGCGCCAGCCGGGGATTAGGTTCAAATTGTCAATTCGACAATCACACTTCGGTTTCAAGTCAGTATTTTTCGGCGCTCGACGCCAGCGGCGGATTTTACCTTTTGACACATCCGTCAAAAACTGCGCGAGCAATCATTTATAATTGCGTCGCGATAATCGTTTCATCAATTTTGTCGCCGGATCGAGAAAGATCGCTTGGCGATCAATTAATCGAAATTATATATTCAGCGATTAATAAAATAAAATAAAAAAATAATAATAATAATAATAATGACGAACGCAATTTCTCGGAGAAATATTTTTTATTATTCCGAGCGCGGTTGTCGTTAATTTGTCTTTTTTTTTTTTTTTATTACGTTGGAAGATCTTCTTTCGAGAGGTGAAGTATAATTAGTTTAATCTTTCTTTATTCGAGAGAGATTTGCATAATCGCTTGTGTATTATTTCAATTATTCGCTTGCCGTTTCCTCGTTCCGCGTCGCATTTCCGCGGTCACTATTCTAATTTTATTCCCATTATGCATGTATGGTGTTATGCACACACATACATACATACGTACACACACACACACACACATACACATGAAGGAATATGCATTAAAAATATCTCTCCCCCAATATATATATATATATATATGCCCGTCTTCACAAGCGGCAAGGGGCTTTAAAAGCATCTGAGCGTGCTCGCGCGCGCGCGGGTGCCACACCGAAAGCCTCTCGATTTCAGAAGATTCCACCAGCCAGCCAATCCGGGATTTCACGGAGATTAACAAACACGCACTCCCGCTGCTGCTGATATTACGATGCCACGGGAAACCGACACACTGCTGCAGTATGCATAAGATTCAAATTCGCGCGAGCGGCGGACTTGGACCGTCGTCGACGGCGTATCGCCGCTTTTACACGTTGGGTCTTCCGTAAATAGCTCTCGCGAGATAGACGCGCGAGTTTAACGGATATTCGGTGGTTCGGCGCGCGCGGCAACCATTTTGATCATCCGTATAGGACGTCCGAAAAATATTTGCAGTTTCCGCAACACATATTTTCTCTCGATAATACACACACATATATAGATATAACATTTGTAATATATATGTATATGTATTGTGAATACGTGTAACTGCAACATTAAACAGATGATATATTAAATATGCAAGTGCCGGGAAATTTGTTGTCAAAATTACACAAACTAATCGTTGGCGTAATTATTGCGAGGTCTTCCGCATGATCAGGCTAAATCTTTGATCCCGATGGCTGTTACATTATGCAAATTATTTATGCGACGCGTCATACGTTGCACGCATTATGAGCTGGCAACAAAATATATTTCCAATCGCGCTTATCAAATTCATATAAATGGAAGGCTTCCAGCCAGACAAGATAATTAATATCAGGGGGGGAAAATGGCGGACGCGCGCAATCGCACGTGTACAGACAACCCCGATAAAATTAGCGATATAATAAAATGAATTATGATGTTTTATTGCCGCGCGCGCCGAGATAAACTCTTGATATCCCCTATGACGATTTTCAATAATAATAAACTCGCGCGCGTATACGTGTGAATGTTATCAAGACCCCTTTTAATGCATTAATTTATCCGCGTAATTTTTCATCTCGCGAAATTGTCAGATGCTGCCTCGCGTCGATCAGATATTATTTCGCTCGCGTCGTGTCGCGATCGTATATACGTATCAATTTATTATTTAATGAGAAAACGCAACGATGTATGTAAACGGAGAGAGAGGGAGGGGAGAGAAATATCATTAATTTCTGCGCGACGCGAATAAAAAAAAAAAAAAAAAAACAAAAAGATATCGCATTAGAATTGGAAAAACAACGCGCAAGTATCTCGCAGCTGATTACAATAGAAGAAAGAAGTTGAAATGGCAATCGTTAAAGTTGTTCGCGGACGTTAATGAACGAAGGGATCTCATTTCGTTATTGCAATAAAACAATCTAAATTAATATTTGCGTCCAACGTTTTTTTTTCAAATGGAACAATGGCACTTATACTTTGTTTATATATTTCTCTCTTCTTTTCGAATTAAAAATTCATTCAAGATCTTTGGAGGAAGCGGCGAAATTTAGACAATTTACTTGTTTGCGCAAAAAAAAAAGAAAAAAAACACAAAAAAAGAGCGGCGTAGTTTGTTAGAATCTGATCAAGTTTCTGTGTTGAGCACAAACAAAACTGGGACAATCAGCGTCGCTTCTTTTCGCATTTTTCTTCCGAAGAACGTCGCGCACAGACATTTAGTTATATATATCGTTCCCGTTCCCCGGCCACGTCACTATTCAGACGCAATTTGAGATGCTGTATCGACGAACTTCTCGACGCGGCGGGTCGCCATTTGATTTTCCCGGTGCTCTCCCCCGGTCCCCAATTGGAGTTACGTAGCCCTATTCGGGAGAATTGCTTTATCTTTCGCTATGTAGGACGAAGGATCAGGATCGGGTACAAGGAAATAAAGGCGCGTTCGTGGACGTCGAAATCACCAATTTTCTTTTTAGGGGGACGATCCTACACTATTCCGGGAATCGACTTTACACTCGCAATTGAGCGCGCAGGAATTCACGATGTTACAAGCGAAAGGTTCGAGTCGCGCTTGAATTTCGTTTGTTCGGCGAGAGAGCTTTTATCTCTCTTACGTAATATCGTACTTTACTTCCCTTCTTCGTCATTCGGATGGTGAAATAATACGAGGTAATTTTAATCCTCTCTCTCTCTCTCTCTCTTTCTCTTGCTCTCTTTCACCTCTTTACGAATTTTCGTGAATGAATCGCGCGCCGTCTACAGATGGTCGTTTAATTTTTCCGCGCCCCGTATTTTGCATAATGGACTCTCTCCTCAATGTTGCGCCACCGAGGCGTCTTCTTCCTCCTCGTCGTCGTTCGCAGGGCGCGGTTTTACCGCGCGACTACCCTAAGAAAGACGATACATTTGCATGTGCTAATCGCGCTCCGTCCTGTTTTGAATTTCATTCCCGAGAGACACTCGTTTCCGCGTGCGTAATCCTCCCGTAATATACCAATTCCTCTCCCGGTGTTTCTCTTTTGCTGTCCTCTTGCTTTAATTATTTTATCGGCTCTCTCTCTCTCTCGCGTCTCGCGTCTCGCGCGCGTCCGAATTATTTCAACTGCGCGTCGTTAGAGACGTCGGCGTTATTGTCCATTTCGGAGCAGTCTCCTCCGTCGTGTGTGTGTGTGTGTTACGTTTACTGAAACGCTAAATTGTTAGTTAAATCGAACTATACGTCGACTACATCGGGATGCGTTTAGGATACAGGGGTTATTGAAAAACTTTTACGCGTCGCTATGTCGATTCGCGAACGAATACGGGGGGGGGGGGGTAGGAGGGGACCTCCCTCTCACCCTCTCGCGCAAATTGTCTCTATCCACCCTTCCCTCCCCCTCCCCATCCCCGCGGGCAGTTTATCGTCAAGTGTTTCCGATCGATTTCTTTATCAATCCGGCGGCGATTGAAAGAGAAGAAAGGAACGCAATTAATCGACTTTCAATGGGCCCCCCACAGATTGCCGGTGTTCTATTTCAGCCGGATGATTAATGGAATGTTTAATGGCTTCCGTTAGGTTAGGTTTGAGGATATAAAGCGCGAACGTGTACATGAAAAATGAACAATCGCGAGTCGCATATATATATATATAGCGAAATAATTAAATGACCCCCCGCCCCCCGGAATAACTGCGCGCGCGCGCAAGAGAGAGAGACTTTATTTATACTGTTTATATATCACGCGTGCGACAGTACAGCGGGGGCCGCGTTAAAACCATTTTACCCAAGTCCGCGGGACTCTCTTCCTGCGATTGTAAACACAAGTACTTCTCTGTACCATTTTGTACACAAAGAGGGGGGGGGGAAAGGAGCACGAGAATCCCTGAAACGTTCAAGAGTGAGTGGAATTGGGAGGAACATAAACTTAAAGACCTCTAAAGACCCGAAATGGTTAATTGGAAAGGAAAACTACTTTCCCGTAACTGCCAATGTAAGTGTAATTCAGCTGTGTCATTCGCTCCCTTTCCCCAACCCCCGAATCGGTATCGATAAACCGTAGTCGGTAGTGTGTTGTGCTCTCGCTGTGTTTAGCCGAATCCAATCAAGCTGCCGCGCGCGTCGCCCGGCGCGCGAAAAGGATTGAGAGAGAGAGTGGTTTCTTACCTCCCCCCGGAGCGGACACAGAGCGATTTCTTTTTTTTTTTTTTGTCCTTTTGCTCTCTCTCTCTCTCTCTCTCGAAAACTCCCAGTCTCCTCGAGACTTTCGCGGGAATGGCGCGAAATGGGGGAAGGAACGACGCTCGAGGATTGCGATCGTACAACTTCGCGAAATCTTATAGCTGGTCACGGATCGGGGGCAACCCCCCCGAGCGCCACACGGACCGTAAGCGTGAAGCCATAAACGTGAGAAGAGCGAGAAACTTTCAGAAACCCTCAACCCCCGCGTTACAGACGACGAACTCGCGACGACGCGCGCTCATCCTCGCGCCCCTTTTGCCCGAGAAACTGAACTGTCGGGGGGAACGTATACTCGATTTGCATCGAGAAAGTGGTACGTGGTAAGGGTTAATAAATCTGGCAAACGATCCGTTATATACTCGATCGTTACAGCGATGTGTTACACGAGACGTTACAACACGTTGCAACAATGGAGAGCGAATGCAACATGACGAGCGCGCGATTGTCTCTCTCTCGGAGATGCGCGCATCTCTCCCGATTTTAATATCAGATATCTTGAAAAGCGTGAGCGTTCCCGCCTTAGAGCGTTGTCGACGTTTTCGAAGCTATATACGGAGTTTCTCCGGGCGCGCGCATGCAAATCCCGCGCATAAGTTAGCATAAATAAGCGTCGTTCGTGCGTGTTTCGCGCGAGAGTGTGTTAAGACAAGTGATTTTGTATTGAGTCGAGAGAGATGGGAGAAAAGTGAGACGTACGTACGTACGTACGTCTCTCGGAGAGATCAAACGAGAGATCTCTCTTTATCTTGGAACGGATAATGAAGTATCCGGAACGCATAAAGATAAAATAATTACGTAATTAAGAATTGCATTTTGTTGTCGGAGAAATACAGATGTTTTTTTTTCTTTTCTGTTTTTCATCACATTTGTTTGTGTCAACAAATTAAATCGAAATTGAAAATTTCTGATCCATTCGATTTGTTCAATTTCATCAATCAAGAGTTTTGTTAATTCAACGAGTATTACTCTTTGCGTAATCGCGAATGTTTTTAAACTTAATTGTAATATAATGTACAAAATAATTTATATTATACACACGTTATATACACGTACTCTCAATAATTACGCGCGATAATAATTAATCCGATTGCACTTTGCTGAATTCTGTGTGACGAGTATGTTAAACTGTTACTCTCATTCTCATTCTATTGTGCATTGTCATTATACGAGTGTCGTCTCGAAATGGCGCGTGACGCCGCCGTTCTCGCGGCTAAGACGTCGTAATTGAAAATGATAATGATATTCCTTAAGCTTCGCCCGCGCCGCAAGACGCCGAAATTTCGGTTTGCGAGCGAGTAAATAAGCGCTTTCGGAGTAAACTCGCGATAAACTAAGACAAACCGACGACGTGCCGTCGTCGGTTGCGTGAGATAATAATTCCCGCGGGGATCATCAAAACGCGCGTCATCATCAAAATTGTGCGCGAATTAATCCCGTTTTTATTGCAAACGCGCTTCTAAACAAACTCGCGTTGGTGTCGCATCATTAAAAAAGCGTTACTCGTCGAATTTATTCTCATTTGTTATCGCGCGCAAATTTTCTTTCACGAATCGTTGATTCGAACATTGAATTTTCTCTTGAAATAAAAATTAAAAAAAAATATATATATATATATATACAGATATCACGGTTTGACTTTTAATGTAAAATATTAATGTTGTCGCGCAATCAGAAGGATATTTTGATATCGGGGTTTAAAATTTCAAAGGCTGAAAATAATATATTCCGTATATTACAATTACGGAAATAAGGAAGCACAATGGCGCAATGGCGCGCTGATGAACGTTCATTCACCGTGCAGATATATATATTGTACGTCCACCCTCGTGAACAGTGACAAGCTCCGCGGATCGCAAACAACAACGCTGAAATGCGCCAGATTACATATGAAATCACATATACTCGCCGCGGCCGTTTCAATTTGATCGACCGCGTTCGGTCGTTCAGATTCAAACGTATTGTTTTACAACGTATACGATTACTGAAGTCCGCGTGTGCGGCGTCTCACGTAGGCTCTGGTCCATACGACACATAGATTTAAAGTTTTTTGATCAAACGCGGATCTTCTTCTCTGCGAACTCGAATCTCTTCGATCTCGAAAATCAAATTGTCGAGACGACAAACGCTTTTATTTGTTTTTTTTGTTTCTTTAGTTTTGCTCCTTCGCGAATTTAAAACAAAATCGATGAAGTTTTTATTCTCGGAGATGATGAGAGCAAAGAAAATTTGAAAATTTGAAAAAAAAAAAGAACATCGAGAAAGCCAAATGACGGACGGGATTGCGAAATGAAACGTGAAATAAATGATAGTTCGGCGACGTTATTCCGGCGTTGGTATAATGGCGCACGAAACCGAAACGTGTGCGTTTGGTTTTCACCGCGCGCGACGCCGGGCGGTTGCACGCCCGGGCGCATATTAAACTCTGTTACAAAGTAAAATTAGTTTGATTAATTCAAGTTGTCGGGGCGAGCAATGGGGCTTTGTCACCGATCTCGAAGCGCGACCCCTCCCGACCCGGGTGCGTTTTGTCACGCTCGAGAAAATCACGCGATGCATGAGGAAGTATCTAACGCGCAAACCATTTTCGCGCAAATTGCCGCTACAAATTACGCTCTTGTCGAATCACGCAACTCTAATCCGCTTCATTAGGATAATAAGTAGATAATTAGCTCTATAAAATCCATTTTGGAACGAGCCCGCGAGACGAATATAGTGCGTGTTTGCAGATGAATGGGAACAAGCGTTTAAATATAATCTACTTGTTTTGCGCTCTCTCTCTCTCTCTCACTCGCTCGCTCGCTCGCTCACTCTTTTTCTCTCTTTTGTTGCGCGGGTTTTGAAAACACGATGAATTTTACACTTGAGAAGCGGTCTCGCATCGAGAACAAAAAAAAAAAAAAAAAATTCGGTCACGCACATTCGTCCGAGATATCTTTCTCGAACGTGTTGTTATACTCGCTCGCTCGCTCGCTCACTCTTTTTCTCTCTTTTGTTGCGCGGGTTTTGAAAACACGATGAATTTTACACTTGAGAAGCGGTCTCGCATCG
>NW_018020609.1:124144-189134 GCF_002006095.1 Pseudomyrmex gracilis
TTTTTTTTTTTTTACATCGACGTTGTTTCAATGGGTATTTTTTTTTTTTTTTATTGTTTTTATTTGCAAAATGTTTTCTACAAGTCACGCGTGATCTATCGAGCTCCGGCCTCGTGTTATTATTTCCGAGCGTATGTACGAATGTGAGAATAACTGAAAATGTTATTGGGGGCCACGTGTGCTGTAGCCTGTTGCAAAATACATAACAAACACAACGCGGCACCCATGCCGTTGGATTTCGTCTGTCAATCTTACAGAGAGCTCCGAAACGCAAACCGTTCGTATGTACGCAAGCGAATTGTGATAAATTGAATTTTTTTTTTTTTTTTATTGAAAGTAAAGTTGTGCGTGAAAGTAAAGTAATGAAAAAAAAAAAATAACTATGTTGCTCTCTCTCTTATAAATTCATAACGAACAAAGCCTATGGGAAACCGTAAATCATAATATCGTGTCACTTGAGAAAGAAGTAATTAAAGTTAAATGATTTTACACACACACACACACACAACGGAAGAGATTATTGTAAAAAATTTATAATGGCAAATACATTCAGGAAAAAAACAGGCCTCTTTTAGTAGAAGACCATCAACGGCAACTCGTGGAGCGACCTTCAAGCTGGAGATGAAAAAGGGCTAACTGTCACGTCCGCCCATTGGAGTATCGATTTAAATATAAAAACGGCGCCGGCGAAGAGATATACGAGAGGCTTACGGTATCTTGACGGTCTTCGTCCTTTTTTCATTTTTAAGCTCGCGTCCTACGACGGAACAGAGAGGGTTTGTCTCTCCCCCATGAACGACGAGACTCCTTTCAGCGCTCTTAAGCCCGCCCGTATCTTCGCACCCTCCGTGTGTTTTGCTCGGTACACAAGAAACGTCCGCGAACTCGATTTATTTTCAGTGGGCCAAAGGGGAGACGTGGCCCTGTAGAAAACAATATTCGCATGAAGCATGAAAACAAATATAAATGCAGCCGGTCTACTTGTGTGTAAATTTCATTTTATCATTTTATCAAGAAACAAAAGAGTTTCGAGAAATTATCATGTCCTACCAGAAAATCCGCGACGTTGATTGAACGTCTATACGTGGAGAAAATTAAAAACGTGATTAAAGTCACATGACAGGAAAGAGTAGAAAAAC
Organism: Pseudomyrmex gracilis; assembly: GCF_002006095.1. Classification (NCBI taxonomy): domain Eukaryota; kingdom Metazoa; phylum Arthropoda; class Insecta; order Hymenoptera; family Formicidae; genus Pseudomyrmex; species Pseudomyrmex gracilis. The sequence goes on from NW_018020609.1 coordinate 125,284, forward strand.
AACACGTGACTAAAGTAATGTGACTGTAATGTATATTATACATAACATTAAATAATATATATGATATAAATAATATATTAAATAATATATATTATACATATAATTTATTATATATTTATAATGTTATACTTTATATTATATATTATATGTATTATATACATACTACCGTAAGATCGCTGACCTCGGTCGCGTGAGCGCGGTGGGGTCAATGACCTCGGCCGCGCGGCCTTGGCGGGGCATTGACCTCGGCCGCGCGGCCTTGGTGGGGGGCGGTCACTGACCTCGGTCACGCGACCGCGGCGGGGTCACTGACCTCGGTCGCGCGACCGCGGCGGGGTCAGTGACCTCGGTCGCGTGACTGCGGTGAAGTCACTGACCTCGGCCGCGCGACCGCGGCGGTGTTACCGACTTCGGTCACGTGATTACGGTATATGTATATATATACACGGTATATACATATATGCGTATGGGTGTGTATTATATATAGATATAGAATATTACATATAATATATATAATATTCTCTTTTTTACCCTTTTTCCTGTCACGTAACTTTAGTCACGTGTTGTTTTTCCACTTCTCTCTCTCATTATTTTTTGAGTTTGATTTTCATGCGTTATTTCTGACATTTCTCATATGTGTATTATATGGTTTATAAGACGTATATATTATCTGTCATCGCGGTAACAGGTTGTGTTCACTGACGACACGTTAAATAAAAATAACAAAAGCGTGCGCGTAGCGCGCGCCTGTGTTGTGCTAGTAAAAAAAGAAAGCGTTGCGTGTTTTAAACAAGATTTTCAATCGACAAGAAAAAATTCTTCAGATAGAGAAGCATCGATTTATTTTTTCCGAACAAATTTTCTTTTCGGAAAAACTACTGCGCCGACTTTCACGAAATTGATGAGAGAGAAAGAGAAAAGCCTCGTAGATTCGAGACACTCTGTATACTACACAAACTAACGTTAACGAACCAATGTACGGTTGAATGAGATACCGAAAATCGATGGGAAGCAAATTCCGGCAGTTTAATTAAATTTCTTTTGTGCGGGTGCCGGCAACGTGACGATTTATTTTAAAAATCGACACTCGCTCGCTACGTACGAGCGATTTACTTTGTGTTGCGTGACGCGGCCGTGTGTGTTTGATGTGGTTTTTAAATATTGAGAATTACCCCTCCCCCCCCCCATCTCTTTCTCTTTTTGTTACTAGTTATACTCGCACATTCAGACGTTCACATGCGGGAATATTAATATTTAAAATCAGACGTCATATTTACGTAAATATCGACATTTCTCTTTAGTTTTGTATTTAACGCATTTACAATGACAAACAAAAATAGAGAGAGAGAGAGAGAGAAAGAGAGATAATAACATGTGTGTTTATATTTTATTTTATAATAAAATGTTTATATTTTAATAAACTTTTTTTGTATGTTTTATTCCACCATATATATATGTCGCGTGTTGTGTAATATGTAAAATTGTTTAATCGCGAAACTATTTCGCTATTGGCCGGGGGGGACACTTACGTCAGCTAAGATAAAATTTCATATTGCGCGAATGTCGCGTATTGTAAGACTTCAGCGTCTTCTTCTCTGGATGTCGTCTGGAATTTAATAAAAACATAAATACAACAACGCACCGCGTGGATCTGACGAGTGACTGTCCGCGCTTGACTTTTCTTTTTCTTTTCTGTCCTTTCTAAATTGTGATCGTGCGCGATCATCTCTTGCCCGGTTGCCCGCAATTTTTTCGCCGCTCATCTCCCGGCGTCGTCGTCGTCGTCGTCGCAACGACGAAGAAGCGTCGTCGTCGTCGTCGCGACGACGACGACGTGAACGCGCCGCCGAAAGTCGTAAAAATGCAAATGCACCGTCTTTCGGAAAAATTGCCAGCTGACAGACCCGAAACTATCGTAGGGACGACCGACGACGAATCCCACGGTCACGTTCTCTCTCTCTCGTTCGAGTCGGCGGAAAAGTTTACGGCGACTAGAAGAGACGGTTTTTTGATAAGTTTGCGCCGCAACTTCAATTTGCAAAAATGCGCGTTATTACACCCTCCCCCAGGACGAAAAGAGGAAAGCACCTTCGATAAAGAGAGCAGATATATACACGAATAAATACTCCGGCTCTTGCACCTCCACTTCCGGAATATGTGTATATATATTCCGGGGAAGCGCATGAGGCATGCGAAGTATGCGCTTTCCCAGAAGAGGCTTTTTCGAAACGAGTGGATGCGCGCCGAGTAGCGAACCGAGTTCGGGCAGAGCTGCGAGAATATAGTTGGATGGCTGCTCCGCGCGCGTGATCGATGAGGCAGCAGAAACGAGGCACGTGTAAACCGGCGAAAAAAAAAACTTCGCGCTTCACTTTCTATTGTTCTCTGGTTTTTTTTTTTTTTTTTGTTTTTTTTTTTTCATTACGAGAATTACCCGCTATTAGACACAACGTATGCGAGAGAGCGCGGTAATTTACCTCACTACTAATTACTGCAATATTCTCGCGGAAACGCTGACGTTCTCGTTACGATAGCGAATGCATAAGTTACAGACCCACGTTTGTGCCCTCGCGCGAGTTGTGTGCGGTGTGTGTGTGCGTTTGCGTGTGTGTGTGCGCGCGTCCGGTGGAGTGTCTAATAAACGAAAATTTATTCTCACGCGACGCGTCGGTTTATTTGTCGGCAATTTTGTCCGCCGTCGCGTCGCCGCAGACAAAACGCGCGTCGCGCATTTGGCTTGTAATTATAACTCGCGAATTTACGCACGCGCGCGCGCGCGCAACTGCCGGATTTTAATCGGTAATTTTCTTGGACAGCAATAATTATTATTGCGCACAAAGAGAATGTTTCATGACACATTACACCGGTGTACATCGATATATCAAATTTAAAATAGAACGTTCCTTTAATTGCGAATGTATCTTTGTTTCAAAGCAAACATAAATTAATTTTAATTCTTCTTTCTACCGATTTAAACGAGCGAGAATGCGTTTGTTTCGAGAGAGAAGAGAGAGAGAGAGAGAAAAACGTGTGTCTTCTCAAGCGGATTAGCGCGCAAGTAGCGCGCGCGCACGGATTAGTTTTGGCAATGCGTCGGGTTTAAAATCGCTGTGGTCCAAGCGTCGGTTTTTATCCGATTTTATGCGGCAAATCTTCCCACGTGAAAAACTGTTGGTTAAAATATAAATGAACGTTAAATCTAGTAACAAAAAAAAAAAAAAGGATATAAGGCTATTCGGGGGAACACTTTGGGCTTTTAAAGTTCTCCTCCTCTTCCCCTTCCCTCCCGCGATTGTTATACTATTTCATGTAGGCTGTGCTTTCAATATGCGCACGCAAAAAACCAAAATAGTTATTACATTTGCCGTTGTCCTCGGACGCGGCGGTGTGAATATATCAGTCCATTTTATCTATAAATAACGCGATTTCTCGTTACTAGACGTATCGAGTTTTATGACTAAAAAACCGAAAAATTTTGTATATATAAAAATATAAAATTGAATACACGTGTGTCTAACAAAAAAAAAAAAAATTATTACAGTCGCAAAACAATGTAAAGCAAAATATATTAAGAGAGAAATTAAGTTTGTAACGAAATTCAATCAGTTAATTACTGTGGTTTTATTGAAATAATAAATTTTATCAAAATGATATATAAAGTAACATTTTGGATGATGATATTTTATAGGAAAGATTTTGTAACTGATACCGCGTCGCAGTATATTATCAATCACGTGCGCGTTTGCGCGTTTTAATAAAATTGTTTGTAAAGCACCTTTATAGGAAGTATCTGTGTATTTGAGTTTTTCATTTACATTTCTACAGGTTTTATTTATTCTTTTTTTTCGTCTTTTTCACATCGCATTTTTATTCAGAAAATAATCACGTATGTATTTGTGGAATTTCGCTACAAAACTTAATTTCTCTTCTGATATATTTTGCTTTATATTGTTTGCAACTGTGATAATTTTTTTTTGTCAGATACACGTGTATTTCTGTGAATATACTTAGCGCGATGTTTTTGATCACATCATACCGATATAATCGGTAATAATGTGTTTATGCGAACTCTTGTAATTTAATCGCGTCACACGTAAATAGTGGCCGGTATCAATTAAACTTTTCTAACGACTTTCGCAAGTTGAATGAAGGGTAAAGGATTGCGTTTATATTGTTAGCGATGTATAAATTACGAGGCCAGAGCGCGGCGATGATGATGCGGGATTATCAGTCTCGAACGGTCTCTCTCGTCTTTTTTGAGCTATACTGATTAAACTTCCCCTTAATTTTGATGCGCAAGTGTGTGTGTGTGTGTGTAACATCAAATGACAAAAGAACTTCTCAAAGTTCATTATTACATGCGTATCGTAAAGTTTCTTGCACGAAGATCAAAAACTTTATCGAAATTTAGTTTCATGTAAAATTGAGAAGCACAAATAGATGATAAAAAAAAATATAAATTGTTATTAGAATATACGTATTTGTGTAATTTTTATTTTGCGACATGTCACTGATGATTTTCAAATAATATCGACGTTATATATTGCAATTTGCGAAGGTTGTTACAAAAAAGAATGCAATTTCCAACAAATGCCGCCGCGAGCGTCGCATTCGTGCCACCCTGATTTTCCTCGATATGGCAATTGATATTTTTTTGTAGTCCAATTCGACAAAGGCCGTATTTATTATCTCGTTAATTTTAATCCCCCCTGGCCACACGCTGTGACCTAGTATTACTTATATGCCTCGACGACAATGATTTACGGCGCTTTTCCGGTACGACAAAAGTGGGGTAACGCACACGAATACACACGCACACGTGCGTAATGCGCGTGAATTCAAACTGTTATTCGATGTGAAATCGATTTTTTTGCTGAGAGATTTTCAAATCTCGCTCTCTCCGCACTTTTGCATACATTTAAAATATATTCCAAATATCTTTTTTTCACTAAAACTACATTTCTGATAAAAAAAAAGTTCGAAGCATCTAAATTATATAAAAAAAAAAAAAAAAAATACTACTAGGTCAACGATCCAATCGGGTCTCGAAAAAAAATCACCCTTCTGAGAGATAAAAGATCTGATAAGTTAATAAAATAATATAAAAAATAAACTTCTCTCCTATGGAATATTTCTGAAGTCTGCATTTACGAGAACTTGAAACTCATTGATAACTCAAAAGCTCATAATAACGATGAGAATCCTTTATAGGAGTCCCCGCAGGCTTATTGTGGTCATCGTACATCGAAACTGTCTTTAGAATTCCCCGCAGGCAAAACCCCGAGTATATCGTACCCTCCCTCCCTCCTCCGCCCCCTCCATCCGAGTTCAACAAGTTGATAATCCGCATCACTGCAACATCAACTTCGCAACTAAAGCGTCTTCAATGGGGTTAACGTCGGGTATCGTAAAGTCGTGTTAAATATACAAAGCGAACTGAATAAACAACTATGCCCCGCGCATGATACGGAACTTCGCTACAACACCCGCCCCATATTGCGCAACCGAAGTTGAAGCCGAGTTTTCACCGCGATAACGTGAAAAGTGTACTGCATTTATTACATAGCGAAAGTTCCTTTCCACGTGGCGGTGGGGAAAGGGGAGGTCAAGTTTCTTCACAAATAACCGCCACGTTGCTCGACATTACCCGGGAGGATCATCAAAATTAACTTTTAGTTCTCCACAACGTGGCGTGGCGCCCTGGGACCGATTTTGCGGTCTACGCTGTTCGGAGACTATTACTGAAACCGAGACCGACAAACCGCCAATTTTCCTCGACCAGTTGTTGAGACTAATTTTTTTTCGTTTAACGATTGACTTCCCTACCCGCGTATATACATCTGCGGACCAAATTTTCCAACACGCATTAGTCAACGTCAAACCGCGGCCTGATTAAGATTTGACAAATTGCTACAATATTTTTGTCAGACGACGCCGATCTTTCCGACGATCGAGATATCCTCCCTTGAGTTATAATTGATAAAAAAAAAAAAACCTAACCAAAAGACGAACGCAAATTGAAAATTTGAAATTATAATTGAAATAATCAAGAGCCGAATTATAATGGACAATTTGGAAGATAATAAAAAGAAACAAATTTCGAGCGAACATATATAAAGAAGGTTATTACCGAAGAAATTTTCGGATATCGTGTGCCGCCCAATCCGATTAGTAAGATTTCACGAGAGCGTAAAATCGGGAACGATCGACTTGAAAAAGTAAAACCTCCGCGCTCCTCGCATTATACCGATCGGGATTCAGTGATTATTCAGCCTCTCGTCCGATATTATTTCCACGGGCTTAATCACTAACGGTCGCCCGGCCAATAAATCGCCCGTAATTTGCTTTAAGCTCCTCACGGAATTATCTATACTCTACCTTCGCCGAAGTTCCGGGATTACCTTCGGCGGTCGGCTCCTCTCTCTCTCTCTCGTATCCGAGAGACTTGCATGCGCTCCGCCGCTTCTCTTCCTCCTTGAACGAAATTTAGAGCTAATTTTTTTTTTTTTTTCCCGAATGCAAATTCAATTTTCGGCTGCGACTTTTTGATCTTCAACGTCAGACAATTTATTGTTAAAGGAGTAGGAATTTTCGACCTTAAATAATAAAAAAAAACTAATATTTTTTTTCGAGCGAAATTTCCTTTGACCGGATTTTTTTTAACTGTAGCATCGGATGATTTCGGAAAAACATCTTCTTTCTCAGTGAAATAAAAATTGTATTAGAAGAGAAAGAGAGAGAGAGAGAGAAAGAATTTTTAATGCGAAAAGCATTAAAAGAATAATAGTTTTTATGCAACTTGCGGATGTTTTTTACTTATACTGTCACAATGTTGTCCATAAACTTTTCACGCAAATATATCGTTGCAGATAATGGGCAAATGGTACGTCGTGGAAATATTGGAACACAGAGGGGATCCGCTGAAGAAGTCGACGGGGACCAATTCGCAAGTGGTCAACGCGTGTCCGATCGTGAATTTGAGATCATCACAACGTAACGAATACACGGCGGAGCTGCATCAAATTTTGAGGCTGCTGTGGACCGAAGAGGCTGGGAATGTAGAGTACACTTTCCAACTAAAAGATATCAGAAGAAAGGGCTTCTGGCAAATTACGGCTAATCAGAACGGTAAAAAAAAAAATAATACTTAAAAATAACACTTTTAATTTCATTAAATTTTACGATGCTTTTTGTCTAAACAAACTACGATTAGTCACGTCGGACACATCACACATATCTTGACCTCGAATGCTATCAATATCTCAATTATCTTTTGCCGCTTTGATCGTTGTTTGTAACAAATATTAATAAAATTAATTACCACTGATACGAAAATTAATTACATTTATAAATTAAAGCAAACAAAAAAAAGCGCGTAAACAAGGGATTTCCGAAGCAAATTGGCGCGACAAACAATCACAAGCAAGTGACAATGATTAATAACAGCTGGTTGAAATTAGAATATTGGAGCAGATATATATATATATATATTGTAAGTCCTTTCTCTCGGAACAAACTGATTAGAGAGAAGAGACGGGGGAGAGGGGGGGCTTCCCTTCTTTATATCTTAATCGAATTTCTCGACATTCCGCGCTCTCTTCTCCGCGCGTTAAGAGTTTCCGAAGTATCTCGATCATTTCAATTAGAGGACAAGCGTTACGCTCATCGCGATTGATTTTCCATGTTACTCAGTTAGTTCGAGTTTAAGAGCCCCTCTTCGCGCGATTAAAATCGAGGAGGCTCTCAATTTTTCACCCGTTTCTCGAGCGGCATTTTGTCGCAGTCGACGTTCTCCCAAGTGTCTCTTTAGAAAAGAGACAGAGAAATGGAAACTCTTGCCGAGAGTTCTTTAAGACTTGCGAAAGCGATGAGCACTTCGTCGCTTAACAATTTTATCACGCGAGAGATTCATAACTCTTTTTTTTGTATATCTTCGAACAGCCGTTTTTTTTTTTTTATCCCGCTTGCTCGCGAACAAAAAATTAAAGGCCTGGTTTTGTCGACGAAAGAATTTTTCAATTTGTTTTCAAATTGCAACGAAAACGTGTTGCGCCGCGCGTCTCATCATCTCCTTTTCTCTTCTCTCCTCCCGCCCCGTCTCTCTTCTTCTCTTTCGCGTGTTCCGGATTTTATTGATCCGTTGTCTATAACCAAAGAAATACATCAGCCTTGCAGCAGCAGCGGCGGCAGCTGCTTGAAAGATAAGCCATACAACAAACTCTCTCGAGTTATGTATATTTCTTTTATAATATTGCCTTTTTTTTGCAAAGAGAAAAGACTGAGGAAAAACCAACTGTTACTTTTGAAACTGTTATAACATTCTGATGAGATAAGAAAAATCATAGGAATAAAGTTTGAGAGAGATGAAAGATTGATGAAAAGTAAGAAACAAAACTATTTTGTACAACGTCTTCTTTTGTGATTCAAAATGAAATTTTCACACAACGACGATTGCGATCTTTTTTTTTTTTGTCGCGCAATAGATATTCTCCTGTTTTGACAGCGGAAAAACAAATATAATACGCGTATATATATATATTATCGGACGGTGCTTGCAAACTTCGAAAGTTCGAAGTTCTTCCGAGAGAGAGCGATTATCATAAGCCAGAGTCCGAGAGTAATCGATCGCGCGCAACGGACAAAAGTTTCTCTCACTCCCTTTCGCGCTAAGAGAGCGAGGCAAATTGGATTAACGATTCCGACCCCCTCGGAGAGGGTTAGTTGATCGCGCAACTTGCATTAGAAACGTGCCATTAGGTCGGTTCTTAGAACCGATTGACGTTCTTAGAACCGATCGTCAAACGAAGACAAACACCTGTAGTCAACGAGATATATATATATATATATATATAGCAAGAAAGAATTAACGTTTATTTCTCGACCAAGTTTCGAAGAGCGAAGAAGGAGAAGGCTTTAAACGCGCAAGGCTGTACAGCGCGAGCGAAAGAAGAAGATTGATTGCGAGATCCGATATATATTGTCTCTTTGAAACGGGACCGGGAGAAAAGATGCGGTAAGAGAGATCAAGCGTATTTTCCCTTTCATTGGATCTCGAATCGATTCCACGTTCTTCCTTGTTACATTCGAAGTTGACACAATGGTAATTTGCGCCGGACGATATATAACCGCGGTGGTTCGTTCTCGCCGAGAAAGAAAAACCGAAATTAAATAGTTACAATATATATATATATATATATAAAGTAACAAAGCTACATCTCGCGGTAAGAAAGTAAATGATATTTATAATGAGAGAATCGCGGAAAGAGGGAGGAAAATAGACAACTAAAAAAAAAAAAAAAAAAAAAACAAAGCGAAGAAGTAAAACTATAAAACTTGCGAGAGAGCGAAGACAAAGATACTACTCGGTGAGAGAGTGAGAGAACGTGCGGAGATTAACATCGGGTTCTCGATAAAAGTGTCTGTTTGACCGGACCCCCGGACTTTGATCTCTCAACCGTGCTTACGTCAACCGGACGGATTAAAAGAGTAAATTAAAAGGAATGTAAGCAAAGCCTTCGAAACACAAGAAGGCTCTAAAACAAGTGGAACAAACGCACCTTCGGCTCACCTTCGAGATGCGATATTCTTTGATACAAAGTTAGATAACGTAACATATCGAATCGTTATCAAACGTACAAGCGAAACCGATTTTTCGATCTCCTCGTTTGTGGATCATTTGTTTGATCCCAAGATAATATAATGATAACAAGTAATAATTGTGATCACCATTAATTATTACGCACAAATGAGCAGAGAAAGAGAGAGAGAGAGAATCGAACTAGAAAGTCGAACACAGAACGTGATTATCTCGTCGAGTTAAAACTGCCAATACTCTACCCAAGGAACATCGCACATCGGTGCAATTGCGGACCGAGGTTCAATTCGCCCGGAACGGTAATTAAAATCACAAGACGGCCCGGATAACGATCTTAATGAATTCGTGCAGAATTCGTCTGTGTGATTATCGGTTAACCGTCAGTCGAGGCCGATGTGAGGGAAGAAGAAGAAGAAGAAGAAGAAGAAGAAGAAGAAGAAGAACTCACAACCGTCGTCGTGTTTAAGCCAGTAAAGTCGAGGCATCCAATTACGAATGCCGGGAAAATGACGGGGGGAGGAGAGGGGAACGCGAAAAATTTGTCACGAAAGAAGAAGAAGAACGCGCTCGGCGACGCGGAAAATAATTTTTCAAAAGTCGCGCACGGCCATCTGCTCTTTTTAATTTCTTTCCGGCCGACTCTGCAAGTTTCCTCTGTCCGCTCTTTGCCTCTCTCTCTCTTTCTCCCGATCTTTTCTCGTGCATCCGCTAGAGAGGCTTCTTCTGTCCCGGCTATATTCTTCGTTATCAGCCTCAACAGCAAACACGGGGAATCCGGTATAATAACGCGCGAAACTAGCAAGCGAGCGGACGAACGAAAACGCGCAATGCGGATTGAGGTTTCCGCGGGAGTTGGGGTTTCAGAGTCCGCGGAAGCATCGCGCTAATCCGAAAACTGAAAACGGGCCGCTACTTGAAGGTTAATACGTTCCACCGGCATCGCGGAGAATCCGCAAGAAGTACGCTCGTCGATTGACGTATGGATGTTGTTTGCGGAGTCGTTGCAACTTCGCGACGCGGCCATCGGGGAAACCGGCAGCGCACTGCTACTCCAAAGTTCGCTCTCATATTAATTCTCACGCGAATGCATCTTCATTCGGCGAACGCACACCTGGAAATGAGCGTTTCTCCATGTGTATGTATATAGACCGTAAAGCGGGAGGAGATTGAACAAGTTTTCCTCGCGTTGTATTCAAGTCGAAACCGCGCAAACGCGGATTGTTTACAGAGAGAAAGAGAGAGAGAGAGAGAGGGAAGGAAGAACGTGTATTCACACAAGGACTAAAAATTATTTGTCGTACTGAAGATTGTATCAAACGTCAATGGTGTTTACGAAAGGGTTTATTTGTTGTCGCTGCACCCCCCCCCCCCCCCGATATAATTCTTCTGTGCGGACGCGCGTGATTGCGTTTCATGTTAAAAATACTGCTGCAAAGCAACTTGTTAATTTCGACGTTTCGCGTTAGCAAGTTCTCGTTAAAAGCAATTTCGACCTAGTATTTCAATATCGAGGCAGAAAAATTCCGGTTATAATAGAATTCCAGGGAAATATTCTATATTAGAGACCGGATAAAAAAAAGGAGACAGCTGTGGAAAGAGAGAAAAAATACTAAAAAATATTTTACTAATGAGCACGCGATATTATTATTTCAGTAATTTTTTTTTTTTTTTTTTTTTTTGCACACGTCGCGCGCGTTTTCTTTGTGCAAACGCGAAGTTTAAAACGACGTACACGTCGATAATCAAGTTAGTTCACGTTGTTGTTAAAAAAAATCTTCAAATTTCGAGACGACATCGGACGGAAACTGTACGAAAAAAAAAGAAAAAAAAAAAACAGATAAAAATTGTATATAAACTTGTGTATAATTATGCGAAACGTAACGAGCCGTGTTTTAACAGGGATGAGGGAAAAGAAGACAGACGGAGCGCGATCAACGCTTATACTTTTTTTTTGCCGGCACAACATAAGCGCGCGACTTTATTACGGAAAGTTAAATCAATTCCGTGCATTAACCGCTCCTTGAACCGGAAGCGCAAGGGAGGGCTTCGCGAGAGGATTCGCCGCGCGCGAGAATGTTTTTGCCGTTTTATAGACGGCGGAATGAAAACTTACTCTTCTTCTCCACCATCCCTCTGTCCCCCCCGACATCTCTTCCTCTCGCTAAATTTAACTTCCCTTGACTTCGGCCCGGGAATCTCATCAGAGCTGCAGCTGCTGTACTACTTTGGGCACTAAAAAGGAAGATCTGGGGCAGTTTTTCGATGGAATTTAATAAATTTTTGCGCGACATATTTACCTCTCGGCGATCGGACTGTTTGACGTTGAAAAAAAAAAAAAAAAAAAACGACGACTGCGAATCGATGTATCGATGTAAGCGCCCCGTTCTACTCAAAGAATCGTAGTTATGTTGTTTTAAACTCGTCGCACAAAATATATGTAAGGATATTTTATCTTAGCCGCGAGGAAGAGAGAGACTTAGTTTTCGAAACTCGCATGCGAGAACGACAATATTGTTCTTTCTCACGGGAGTTATTGAGAAAAATATTTATCGTGAATCAAAGGATTGTAGGAAAAAAAAAAAAAAATGGCATAAAAGTTAAATTGCGAGGTTTGCGAGGAATATCGTAAAAAAATATCTCTATCTGAAAAATTTACTCGATTAATTATAAACGCTAAACCGTTGTTTCATCAAATATAGAAATTTAAACGAGCATTAGACTAATTGATTTTCCGAGTTATGATTAATACTATATAACGCCTGTTTATTCATGGATAAGGCATGTTGTTTAATATATAATTGTTTACATGCGCGCACAAGAGGGACAACGTTACGTTGCTATTCATTGCGCGCCGCTCAATTCGAGGGAGGGACAACGTACACAATGTTACTGTAGTTAGCAAAATGTAATGATGGTATCACGCGATATTGAGAGCAAATTTGAATACTAATCACAACGACGTATCTCTATCGACGACGAGGCGATTACCGAGAGACGATAACGTGACGCCGGCGCGGCTAAGTGCGCAATTAAGCGTGAGCGCGTGTAATTATATATCGACGTGTCGTTTTAATTTATTCGCGACTTGAGCGCGAAGCGCTTCAAGTTAAGGACCGGGATCGCGCGAGAGGAGATAAATATCTAATTAGACGGAACGTGTAATTACGTGTCAGCTTTCGATTATTAAGCCAGAAACAATCTCGTTTCGCAATTAATGTCGTTTCACAATCGCTTCGCTGAACTGTCATTTCGGTGAATTGTCAGCGCGATGTGGTTTGCTTTTGATAATGATCGATATGTCGCGTAGTCTACGTCAAACGTCCAATAATGTCATTTCGATCAGCTTTGTTTATATGATTTCGAGCGACAAATAACAAAAAATATAACACGTGTTGTACATGTGCAAATTTTTAACAGAGCATAAAATTGAAGAGAAAAGAGATAAGACACGCGATATATTTATCGAGAGATTTCTGCTAAACTAAGATCAATACGTTAATATATTAAATAAACTAAGATAAAATATTTTTTAATATATATTAATTACAGCTCATTCTCATTATGATACAACGTCTATTTGTTATTTATTAGAAATCTGAAATATAAAGAATTTATATACGCACCACTGAAGCATCTCTCACCGCCGCTCCTCATTAATTTTCCAAATCGCAATCAAGTTTTTAAAAACAAAAAAAAAAAATCATTTCACTCCTAAGTAGATCATTCACTTAAACGCGGCTAACGTTCTGTGTCCGTGCATACAAATTCGCGCGTATAATAGGCAGAAAGGAATTATGAGAGCGGGGGTCTCTATAGATTCTCAGATAATCCTACAAGAAAGATCGATTCCGAAGTTATCAAAGATGAATCGGAGATTAACGATAACCGATCCGACAAAAATATATTCACCTTCTTGTACGTAAGCGGATTATTTTCTACAAAGCGGATGCTTCTCTTAAACGCTTGAGCATTAAAGTGGCATCCGCGATGAAATATTTTCCAGCATCGCGCGCGCGATGATTCCCTTTTCTCTCCCCTCTCCCCTCTCACACACATGGAATGCATCGCTTCATATATTGCCGGTCGCTGCTATATATTGGTCGAGCGTATATAGATTGTACAGACGTGACAGACGTCTCGTCTCTCCCGTCACATTTCCCTTCATAACGTTAAGTGCGTTCTCAACTGCGTAATTGAGCCGTAATATTACATATTTCCACGTCCACGTCGTACGTCTCGCATTGTCGTACGCGATTATCGAATCCGTTCCGTAAATTGCGCCGGCAAGTGGAATTGTAATCAAAATTATTTGCAAAAAAAAAAATTGCCAATCAGGGGAGACCGGGGCTGATTGCGACACGGGTAAAAAGTTACGAGCTTTGATTAGTGATAAAAAAAATTAGTGCCTACATTGAAGCTAAAAAGAGACAAACGCGACAACTGTCACGCGTCAGTAACGTCATCGTTGTTGCAATGATTTTTCATCGCTAATTTGAGGTTGTAACTTTTTTGACCCGTGTCACAACCAGTCTCCCTTATCTCAAGTATCTCGTTCGGGAAGTGCAACGTAAGTGAGCGAAACGAAAAGAAAACTCGCGCGTTACAACGCGTGTGTTTTTTTCTTTATTTTTTTGTTTTCTTCCAGCAAAATATCCTGCGGATTATAAAAACGGAAAGAAACGGAGGGAGGGGGGGAGGATAAAAAGTTTTATAAATTGACATTGCGCGCTATACCGACGGGGTTTCAATAAAACATCGGTCGTTCCATATTCCGCGGGGTCCGAAAAGTTCTCACGCGCGACACAAACACGACACAACACATCCCATACAAACCTCCATTAGATGTTCATTAGACGTCGCTCGGAGTTATAGACGTCCATTAGACGTCTAATGGACGTTATATGTCTGTGTGCGCGAGTTCATGCGTGCGTACACATATGTATTATTTTCTCACGTACATATGTTTCATAAACGCGTGTTTCGAATAAAATACACACACGCTTTCCGTTAGATCATAAACGTCGCGCGGTTTGTTGAGTCGATCGTGTTTCTGGATACGACGGGGGAGGGAGGGTAAAATGGTTGAAACTTGTCATTTGCCAAAGCGGGCGACTTAGCGACCGATTAAATGCGTTCGGAAAAAAAAAAAAAAAATAAAAGTGCGATCCGGGATCCGGGATGACAAATGACGTACTAAATACAATGGTATATTTACGCGCCCCGTTATTTGCCGCCGCGCTCGCCACACGAGGAAATATTTTCTTTTTAATTTCCGTAACGTTATTTCTCTCGTCGCTTCTCGTTGCCGCACTCGCGTCTCATTACTCAACGCTCATTACTCGAGTACGTGCTCGATTGCTTTCTCGCAATAAACGCGTAAGCGGATTACGACTCGCGAGAGTACGTCTTGTGTGTGACGTATATGTATATATTCTCTCTATTTCAATTTGATATAATAAACTATAACACCGTGTTAACACGCGTGTAAAACATTTTCATTAGCTTCCTTAGAGAGCGATGAAATCGTCCCGTTGTCAGACGTTAAAAAGCTCAATTTATCAGCACAAGATATATATATACTATATATACGATTCGTGTAGTATCGCGATATGATGTATCGTACATATGTGTACGTATATAGACTGTAGACGGGGGTGCGGAGAGATAGACTACATATTTCTTCGTCCTCGCCGCTGGAACAGTGACAGGAAATTGGAAAGTCAAGCTTTTACTGCTCGCTTGATCCTTCTTTATTGTCGTGCTTTCCCAGCTTGATCTTAGATATCTATATGTCGAAGAGCTTTTTTACGGCCGAAAAATAATCTCATCTATCATTCGCGCCATTAATATAATTTAACCGAGAGAAATCTGCAAGATTCTCGAATATACGTGTCGAGATTTTTTTTTTTTTTACGACTAGTCCCGCGACGCGAGATTGTTTATGTCTTGTTAAGAAACGACAAGCGCGCGCGAAGAAGACAGAAACGTGTCCCGGGAAGAAAACCAGCGCGCTTCATATATAAATCGTCGTCGAGTTTCTTCTTGTTTTTTTTTTTTTTTTTTGGCGATACACGCGGATTGCTTTTGTAAATAAAATAAAAAAATAATAATAATAATAAAAAAAGAAACAGATTTTATACTATGTTACCGCCTCTCTCTCTCTCTCTCTCTCTCTCTCTCTGGCTCCCGTACTCTTCCCTCTGTTTCTCGCGGAGAGAGACGTTCAGCGTTCTTCACAGAAAAATAAGACTACTTTGCAAAAATGGAATCGTCGTCGACAGACCCTTATTTTTGCAGTCGCGACAGTTCCGTTTGTACAAGAGATTCCACTCCGCGCGCAACGCGGAACGGTGGTAGGTAGCGAACAACTCGAGTAGACTCGAGGAACAGGAAATTCGATAGCGCGCGAAGAGAAGAGAGACTTCGCTTCGTTTGTGTCGCGCGCGCGCGCGCGCGCGTATATGTCGCGTCGCTGCTTTTTAACCGGGTGTTGATTTAATTTTCAGGCACCATGACGCAGAAGAGCGGCTACAAGCAGTTCAGGGGCACCGTTCACGTAATGAAGGCCGTCGCCTCGGACATGGTGTTGACTTTCTGCTCCCGTTATTACGACGACCAGCTCTACTCGCTCCTGCTGTCGCGCCAGCACACCATGCAGAAGAGCGACAAACGAGGCGTTCACAATCTGCTCGCTCGTCGGGGTCTCAAACCCGTCAGCATCAGGGAGACCTGCGTCAACGGCGAGGCCGGATCCAAAAGATGTACCCTCGATCTCGTCTCCTGGACGACCATAGTCGGTCTTATCTCGTCGAGTCTTCTCGTCAGGTCCTGGCAGTAGTAAAATTTAGGACGATCAATCCTCCAAGAGAGACACACACAATCGCCACAGCTGCTCGAGTGTCTCTTCACCACCCTCCCCCCCCTCGCCCCTCTCATCCCCCGCGTCTTCTCGACTAATTAGCACGATTATTAACACTTTGGATGCTCCGCGCGTGAGAAACAGTAGTCGCAAACATCGCCCGGATGCGGAAATCCGTCGACTGCACTTGCTGCACACGTCACATTAATTATGTTTCTCGCGAAAAGTCTCGCGCGCAGCGCGCGCTGTACAGTTAGCAATTTTCTGTATAATTTACGGATTTTCCCTATTGTTTACGAATATTCCGCTTTCCGTTGTATATATAGATATATACTGTCAACGTGTATATATATATACACGCGCGAAGAATATATGTTACAAAAACGGAAACGCTCGCAGTTTTTGAACAACGTTTCACGTGCGCGTATCAAATTTTTTCTTCTTTTTTTTTCTTTTTTTTTTTTTTGGTTTCTTTCGAGAAACAACCATCGCATCCAAGAAGTGACCGTTTTTACGCCGCGACGGACATTCGAACACATCGAAGATTTCTTCTCCACAGTTGTAATTTTAATATTATCGTCGTTTATCGTCGATAATTCGATCAACATCGCGAATAACGGAATTGCGATTTTTTAGAAAAGAATCCGCAGCGTTCGCCGGTCTGAAGTAATCACGCGGAAAAGAACGAACATCCCCCCCGTCGACGGGGAATTTGTGAACCCCTCCCTCCCTCCTCTTAAGAGGATCAAAACGCCACCAGAGAAGCAAAATCGAGCGCTAGGAGGGAAACATCGATATCATCCGCGACTCTCGCATCTCCGGGAATCTTCTTTCCCCGAGAAGCCGGCGCGATCCCGTTGGCCACTCGAATATTTTTCAGCCGACGTCGTTCCCCCCCGTCGTTTGTTCCCATCCCGAGAATGAATTACCCATTAGGCGATTTCTCTTCCACCCGGACATCGGGGACACATCGCGAGCCGCTCTCTTCGTCGCTCTCCTCCCTTCCCCCCCCCCGAAGTTTTTAATCAAAAGTGCTCTTCTCTATGTGTGTGTGTGTGTGTCCGCGTGTGTGTGTGTGTGTGGAAAAGTTTGCCGCGCGCAAATATATTTATCCTTCCCACGCCGCGTATAAAACATGTGCACTGTGGGGTTAATTTTTTTTCCCGCCGTATCAAGGTAGCAACCTTCATTTATATACAGCACGGATTTTTCTTGCGACGGATTTACCGTCGAGGGGTAGGGCTTAGCTACGGGGTCGGGTTTTTATCTTTAATAATACATGTTTTGGCCGGACTTAATACACTTGTTCCCCCGTAACTAAGTAAATAATCGTTTTCTGTTCCCGAACGTTTGCTCTCTCTCTCTCTCTCTCTGCGTATTACCGCGGGGGGCGAATTACCTTTTCTCCCTCGCGACATTTCGGAGTTCGCAGAAACAGATTTCGTCGTCGCAACGGATGAAGAAAGAGAGAAACTCGCGCGCCTTCAAAGTTTGAACAAAGTTGTTAAGATCAACACTACTTAGCGCTCGCTGCGAAAAATACGTGGTCCTCGCTCCTGTGAACGGGGGGGTGAAATTCCGAACGAAATCCGTAACAGAAGAAGATTAAGAATGGCGAAATATCGAAATCTCGCGAGCGCCACGCCGAAGGATTTTCCGCAAATACTTTTCCGATATTTGACGTAAAGAGAATGGAGAGAAAGAAAGAGAAGAGAGAGAGAGAGAGAAAAAAGAGAGAAAAGCGCGCGCGCTTTTTGGTGTTCGTCGGCATCCCTTTGACCACGCTGAAGCATGTTCTGAACCGAACACCCACTATACTGGTTCTCCCATCCTCTCCTCTTTCGCCCGATACTTGTCCGTCAAGGAAAGTTCTCTCGAGTTGAGTTATCGCGGTGAACACAACCCGATGCTCGCGTGTCTCGTCGATCTATCCGGAGCGTTGGATTATGTGGGGGGAGAGCGGCGAAATAGCGGGCCGCGCCGGAGGAGTTCGCGGGATCGTGCGCGACCCTCGTGTGTGTCAAACGAGCGAAGAGTGAGATATGCACTCTCGACGATTTCAGTTCCACCGACGCAGCAGCAACCTCATGCAGATTGCGGAACTGTCTGGCGATAATGCCGTTTCTCGTTCGCGGGAAGAAGTTTCCCCGAGACTTGCCCCGTTTTTCCCCCTTTCCTCATCATCCTGTTCCGCGATCTTTGCGCGCGTACGGGGTGTTTGGTTGAAAATCACTCGAAAAAGACACCGAAATCTATTATTGCGCGCGTTGTCGCACGTTGAGACGTGTTTCGAGAACGAAGTGTTCGAGAACATTTGATTTTATGAGACTATCGTTTGTCGTGAGGGAGAATTTTCTTTTGGAGATTCGGAAAATACGCGGCGGAGAGAGTCTCCTTCGATTTTCTCTTCCACGAACACCCCGTATTATTATTCCGCTATAGCTCGGGAGTCACGTAGAGTTCGGGATTGTCGCGACGCCGTCGCGACGTCGGCGTCGTTTCTTCGCTTAACGAAATCACCGAAATCTTGGAGCTCGCGCCAGGAATTTTCAAGCAATCACGCAAACAGGTAACAGTACGTACGTAATGCAACCAAATACTTTCTCAGGAGATCGTCGGCAATTATAGCGATCGATCCATCGATCGGACGGGGAGGGAGGGGGGAAGAAATTTGCGTGAATTTTGATTTTCGTGCAATTATTCGAAATGTCAATCAAGATTAATTAATATTAATACCGACGATAAGAGAATGTACCCCTATCTAATGTAATATTTAAATGTAACATATCTTTCTACACCGTGTCTTTTTTATTACATAAATATACATGGTCTTTTTTATCATTCAATTTTCACATTTTTTAAAAGCTTTTAAAAAGTTTTACAAAATGAACGAAGAAGAAAATCGCGCTAAAAATTTTCCGCACGCGTGTTACCGAAAGTCGATATCTATAAAACTTACTTAAGACCGGTTCAACGTTGTATACGTGTATTTACAATAAGTAATTGTAATTTTCGCGAAAGTTCCGAAAAGATTCTCTTTTCGCTCCGACGAGTTGTCGAGTTTAATGAGTGTTTTTTTTTTGTTTTTTGACAATTTATTGAAATGTTACATAAAGAGTCGGACAACACCGTTTTTACGTAAGTAATTCGTTTATCGAATTTTGCGATAAACAATATAAATCGAAGGAGAGATGTTTTTTCGGAACCTCGCGCTCGTAATTTTAGGCGAAAAATCTAAGTGTTCAATTTGAATAAAATTAACGTGTGATCAGAAGCGGTAAAGATTTGTTTGTTTTCAAATGAATTTATTGCGCTTTAACGACAATTTTATTCCCTGAAGTATTGAACGCAGAACTTTCTCGATTACTTAAATTCGCATTATCTTTCTGCATTTAATGCTTTCGAGAATAAAAAGTCTCTGACTGAATATCTTGCGGGGAGAAAAATGTGACTTCTCTTATCTGTCGTTTCTGATCTAACCGATGCGAAACTAATCACACACGTCACGAAAAAAAAAAAATCTGTGTGTTTCCATGTGAGAACGAGAATTCACTTCTTCCGTTCTTTCCGTACGAACTTGAGAAACACACTTGAGAATAGATAGAAAAATGCATGCATCGTACACATATTTCCTTTAGCAAAAATGTAAAATGACAATAGGTGTTGGCAATCGAGCTGACACCGCGAAAATGGCTGAGTAGTGAATCGTCATGTGTTTAACCGCTACAAGGATTTAAACTGTCGAACCAAATATCGCGCGAAATCAATGTACCGTGACAATTTCACATTTCAATCTCGCCGTTCTCGAAATGTTTCCTCTGTAGTTATTTAGGATTAAGAAAATCAGTCATCGATCACAAGCTCTCTGTCAAAACTGTAATTAAATTTATTACGATTTTTCGTTAATGAACCTTTGTGCAAAAATAATTTTTAATCATTAATTTTTTTTTTTTTTTTTTACGTTGACTCTTTTTCGACAGATATTGAGATACAGATATTGAAATACATGCGTATATAGAATTAGATGTGTATAAATTATGAAAAAAAAAAAAAAAAAAGTAATGATTTAATTCTCGATCGCGAAAAATAAAAAGTATATGGTGCGACGTCAATCGATTTTATTTTCAAACAAAGTTTCGCTACTCGAAAAATATATATTTATTATCTCTGTTAATTGTTTTATATTTATATATAATTCTATATAAAGCAAATTTATATTACTAATTACCGAGATGCCACACAATATTAGAAAAAGTCTATTATAAAGTTGTAGTTGTTAAAATTATCATATTTATGTATGTATAAATGCGTAAAAGATATATAAATATATATATATATATAATTATATATATATATATATGATTATTGATTGATTATATATAAAAAAAAAAAAAAAACGCGAAGTATAATTGTGATTAACGATGGAATTACATTGTATTGTTATAGCAACGATTCCGAAGATAAATTATTTAAAGTCTAACGCGCGCGAGTCGCATTTGAATCGCTATATCCAAGAAAACTATCTACCACTAGAACGAAATTACAAAATTTAAGAGACCAGAGAGAGAGAAAGAGAAAGAGAGAGAGAGAGATAGAGAGAGATAGAAAGATAGAGAAACCAATCTCAATAATTTGCACTTTTATTTCGGACAAACTCGAACAACACTCGACGTAACACACCGATACTTTCCGAGTGAAATAAAGATTGTGTGTGTAAAATATTTTCTACGTATCTATTTATAAATAAATTTAAGAGAAACAACACGCAACTCAAAGAAAATTGTCACAAGTAAAAAGAAAAACAAAAACAAAAAAAAAGACAAAAGATACCGAAGCCGCGCGTTTCTAATTTTGTTAATAAATTAATATCGCACGCCGTACGTATACAATTGCGACGCAACACAGTGACGTAACGAGCGCGAGTAAACAATTAAAGCTTAGCGCGCGGTGGAACGTGATTAAACCCGCCATAGCATAGCTCGATAGCTCGAAGGAGAAACCGGCTCTTGCTTATCGATCCTTTCCCGAGAGCTGTCAGACTCCGGGAGCTAACCCGCGCTTGTTTCCCCGCGTAGCATCGCGCGCGCCGTTATGCAAAATTTACGAGACCACGGCGCTAACCATACGAGAGCAGTATCATCAATTTTTATCACACTCACTTCCGAATTAAGCTTAAACACAATATTTCTTTTTAAGCATATACGACGGGATTTATCGGACGATTACACGGAAATTCCATAACTTCTATTACAATCCGCTTTCGTATTTCTCACATCCGCGCGCGCGAGCGCGCATCGGACGAGCTTGCCATTACTTTTTCAATATTTCGCCATTTATTGGAGGATTATTATCGGCGCCGCCTCTTTCTCGGATTCGTCTCTTCCAATGTACGTTTCGAATTTCGAGACAGTGCGAGCCGACATTTATAAAGCTTTCGTTTTGCTTGGAATTTGTTCGCCGCGCGCGTTCGCCCCGGAATTTTTGACATAAATTGCATTGTTGTGTTTGATATTAAAACAACATTTAACATTTTTCAGACGAAGATGTGACGGGCATTTAATTCTCTTATTTCCGGAAATGTTAGAGATTTTTCGGGAGATTTTTCAAAAGATTTTCAAGATCCCGCGCGAGCAACGTCACAAGTGAAAGTTTCGAAACGTGATTGCCGTCACATATCCAAAATAATATTCCCACAAAGCGTCCGTTATAAGCCCACACATCAATTGTAATATTATTCAAAAAATTAATACATTACTGTGTTAAACAAAGAGAGAAAAACGTGATCCAATAGAAAATATTAAAACTCACAAAGTTTATTATTATGAGAAAAAAAAAAAAGAGAGATGTATCCTCTGTATATGTCTTGACTTCGAATTGAGGCAAGATATTCGTGATATCGATCGTGAGTAAACTTGTCCCGCAATCGTATCGCAAAACTCGCGTATCCTCGCGATAAATTTATTGCGTGAACGAGAAATATATTAAAGAGCTCGTTATAATTAAATTATTATTGTATACTTGACGCCGGAGTCGCGCGGAATATCGCGCGATGTTACGTTTTAAAAATGCTCTAGAGTCTTTATTTATTGTACAAAATGCTGGATATTATAAAAAATATATATATATATATATATATACGTATATAAATATTATACGATATATATCTCTAGTACCTAATATACGATGTACTAATCGTATGCTTATTATGTGTTGTGTATAAATAAGAAACAATAAAAAAATTTCTTCGACGTTTCAAGCACACATTTTTTCTCTCGTATTTCCTTAACTTCTGCTTTTGTTTTTTTTTTTTTTGTTTTTTTTTGTTTGTAAATCAATTTCTTTTATACTTTTGTTTTAGAACTTGTTCACGATATATTATACTCACTTTCTGGCGAAATTGCATTGTATATTGTTACGAAGGACAAGGATATTCTGTAAGAGGGTGTTGTTTCCTTTTCTCCCGCGACATTAATTTACAAGAATCTCACTTATGCCCCTAACGCAGTTTGTTACAAATGCGGCACGCGAAAGCGACGAGAGCAACTCCGACGACGCTCAGCAGCGGGCGATATAATGCGTTCTGTAACATGTTACGTCACGTAACTTGTTCTGCACAAAATGCAACAGAAAGTTTTAGAACTTATTTTCCCCGGGTTGCCGTGCCGTAGTGGGAAGGAAACTTTTCGAACAAGAGAACCTCGAGAAAAGGGAGAGAACGAGAGGAAAAAGCTTTCTTCGCGGAACCGCGCGTATACATTTGCATCGACGAGCCGCAATGCGAAGCGAAAGTTTGATCATCGAACGTCTAGTGTGGTGTAAGTGTCAGACACCATCAGGTGTTAGAGGATCTATTACAACGGTGGCGTTTGGAAATGGAATTTTTTACATCAATCATAGATTTGTCGGATTTTTTTTTTTTCACTTTGAATTTGTTTCGCGTAAATTATTTTTTCTCTCTCATCATGAATTTGTAGAACAAAAATCTATTATGTTATAAAATTTGGAACAACAGAATTTTCCGTTGCGTGTTCATTCTCTGATACGTATATGTGTCAATTTTTTAAAATAAAGTTTGTTTCATTATTTTTGAAAATATTTTTATGAATATGCAAGTTATATTTTTATGAATTCATATATATTTTTAGGAATTAATTTCATTTTAAATCGCGTTTAAAATTGCTCATATATATAAAAAAAAAAGGCCGTATTCACTTGCCAATTATCCGCCGCGCATATCCGCCGTGTCTCTATTTCATTCTCCTAACGATTCTGTCTCGCACATTTTACAACACACATTTTTTCCTCTTTTTCTCGTACTTTTCCGGCTACTCCGCGTGGTATGAATCTTTTATCTATTTTTTAACGAAACGAAGCTCTTTTCTTTCTTTCATTTTTCCATTTTTTCTTGTTGATTCTCTTTCTTTCATCGTCAGCAGTTTTTCTCTCTATCGCTTTTGCAACCCGCGTGTAAGTTCTCTTTTTGTCGCCTTTTACGACACGCCGAGGGAAGGCAGTAGATGTATTTTCATCCCACAGAAAATTATTATTATTATTGCTGTTGTTGTTGTTGTTGTTGTTGTTATTGTTGTTTTTGTCGGTGTTATTGTTATTATTTAAAAATGTCTAACTAATATAGCATTAGTTTTATTGACGTTATTTGCACAAATTCTACAGCTTTTTCAACAATATATCGAAATTTATCGAATCTTTTCTCGGAAAAAATGAGAAAGAAGAAATCATGAACAATATTAACGGAGAAAGAGACTTTTAAATATAAATTTATTTGAAAGTTCGCTCTCTTGACCCTTGTGCGATCGACTGTCGGTCTAATTAGATGAGCAAGCATGTGAAGCATCCCTAAGTGCTTCCCCAAGTTCCTTACCGCAAGCACACGTCTACACACATTTCCCGTCTTTCACGGCACAAGCATTACAGGTTTATTCTCTGTCAAAGAGGTTACACTTTACAAAATAAATTAACAAAATTATGTGTTTCCCTTATTATTTTTTTTTTCTATCATTTTGCTTGATGAAAAACACGATTTTATTCACCCTGATATAATTAAAACAAAGTTGTTCTCAAATAATTTTCAATCCTTTGGTAATTAGTGACTAAAGCTACATGTCGCGCAACTTGAACAAGTGTCCCCGTCCTAGTCTCGAAGTTAATTGTATACGCCCACACTGTTATTAGAATTAGGAAAATTGCGAGAGACACACGCCGACAAAGACGCGCACCCCACCCTTGTCTCGTCGTCTGCTAACGATCGACTACTACTCCGAAACGACACGTCGATTACCTCATTGAGGAAATTAGCATGTTAATTATCGCGTAGGCGCCGGCAACTGCTTTTCGGCCTTCTTGGCGGGCGAACAAACAAGCGCTTTAATAAATTAGCTAATGGACGCAACGGCGGAATTGCCGGACTAATTCCGGAAGCGGGAGCGGAGTGACAGCGACAGAGAGAGAGAGAGAGCGCACGGGCTCAAATTTTCCAAGTGTAGGAGTTTACCGTCGAGCTACGACCGTCCTCCTCCGGTACGCGACGTAACTGTTGGCGTGTGCTCGCTTGCAGACCGTTCGCGTTAGTTAGTTTACTCGTTTTACGACGCACGTGCGAGGAATAAGAATTACGTTCAATTAGCCACGACCTCTAACGCGCGTAATTTCCGGTTGCGTAAAGTTTACACACACCCTCCTCGATTCCAACTCGGAGGATTTCGATGGTGCGGCGCGAGCTCTGCCGATGAGCTAACCAAGCGATTCGAGTTTCAAATTTATTGATACACATCTCTCTTCTCTTCGAGTAAACCTAAACGTTTATTATTATAAAAAAAAATGTGTTATTTTATATTTATAAAATTATAAGCTTATTATTGTAATTTATATGTAAATGTATTTATGTAAGAGCAAGATTTCACGGATATTTCGTGAAGAAAAAGAGAATAAGAAAGGCCGTATATATACATAAAGAAGTAATATAACTTCAAGTTTCTCTCATATTCGTGAAATCCGCCTTTGCCTTGTTGATTATCCTCTTAGATACTGGATGATCCTAATAAACTGTTACTTTGCAGTAACTGTTACTCTTTGCAGCATAAAGTTAATCCCGCGGAAGCAATCTCGCTCAAAATTTACTGTTGCATCTTTTCTTCGAAAGCGAAAAGATGCACGGTCATCAGAGCTATCGTAGCTCTTCGGGACGATAGCTTCGGACTATGACGCGCGAAATAGAAGTGCGCACACACCGCCGATATAGAATCCGATGTAATTTAAAATAAATAATAACACGACTCGCGCGCGCGCAATGTCTTGTTTTTGTACGTTTTCATACGTTTTATACACACACACACACACACGCGTACCTATCTTTATTTGCATGAAAACCACAACCCTATTTTGCTTCGTACTTTTAAACAAACCTCTTCCCGCGGCGGACCGGGATTTGCTAAATGTAAACAAAGCATTGCGTATTAATTAATATGAATCTCTTCCGCGGTGTATATCCCTTATCTCTCGGTGATATGTATATTTACATCGTAAACATTTTCTCGCATAAATTCGCTCTTCAACGCGCGCCACGCACGGTATTTGCGTGATATTCCAAATTCATGCGAGCGCGTTCATATTTTTCCGCGCGCTCGTCGTAAAATTCTATGGACATCATTTTACTTCGAATTTCACAGCGCGAGCCGCGCGCGTATACGCCGCTCTGTCGTATATATAGATATATTTTTTTTTCTTTTTTTTTTTTTTTTTTCACCACTGATATCTGCCTTCCCCGTCGCGCTTCAAAATTCTGAAGGGATCGAATGGGAAATGCGCATCAGCGATGCGCTTTGCGAAATCTTCTTCGGGATGTTCCATTAGAAGTATATATTTTAACTAACTTTTCCACGCGCATATTGTGTAATTCAGAGTACGCGCGGAAGGATTAAAAATAATACCAAATATTGTGTTTTTTAATGTAAAGATAAAAGTAAAAATTTTTGGTGTGAGTAAATATAAATTGTGGAAATAATTTTACGGAATAATTTGTCTCCTTATCGACGTGTCGCGCCAAGTCAAACAAATTTAATAAGATTTTTAAATATTTAATTTATACAAAAGCAAACTCTTCTCTGGTAATAATATTTTACCTAAACAAAAACGGAATATATATATATATATATACGAATATTCTGTGTGTGCTTGAGAGAACACACAGAATTATATAAACCTATATTATTCGAGTTTCATATAGCGCGTTATCCACACAAAGCGAAATTTCAATATTTCGGGTATTATTGTTAAGCTCCACCGAAATGTTACGATCACGTTGGAGACAGGAATATGAAGGCACATTACGTGTATGTATGTATATTGACATTGGCGCACACAGTTAATGTCGCGCAGACCGAATTGACTGAAATACTATATGAAATACTATATGTGCATTAGATCTGCTTTCCTGAGAATAATCTGTAATGTCTAGTGTTTAACATGTACATACAGCGAATACATATTACGAGATAATAAATCGCGCGCGTGTGTGTGTGTGTGTGTGTGTTTTCACACGCAAAAAGCGCGCGAATAATTAAAAATTTCACAGCTAATCCAGAAATATTTTATTATAATAATACGATCACGCAAAAATCACACATAACACACACACAGAATTTATTATTGAAAAAAAAAAGAAAAAACAAAAAGAAGAAAAATTTCAAAATTACAAGAACGATTGAAAAATAATTCAACTGAAATTTAAATGAAAATAAAAGTTACGTCAAGCAAGCAATAAGTACGTATAATTTTTTGATATTTTTGACGTTTCAGAAATTCCGACCACGTGCGAGCGAAATGTTTTTACCTCTCAGTCGAATGTACCTAGTTTTTTTTACAAGATACTCCTGAGACCACCTTCTTTATCACTTGTGATAATTCGCGGAGAAAGGAAAAAAAAGAGAAAGAGAGAGAGAGAGAGAGAAAGAGAGAGCAACAGCTTTTATCCTCCTCTCATTCTTTTGTAGCACCCTTCACGTCTTTCTGCACTCGCTCATTGTCTTCGCTCGCGTTCTTTCCCGCTTTCTTTCGAAGTGCTCTCTCTCTCCTCGTGACTTCTCTCGTCTATTTCTCTCGATCTGTTTCTGGGCTTAACACGTGTGATTCTTTTGGAACGAGCATACATACGTCCAGTGTTTTTGTGCTCGATAAAAACAATCAGTGACTGCGAACGACTGAGAACGCGGACTCTCATCTTGTAGAAAATTACAAGCTAGCGATGAAAAAATTTAATAAAAGGTGTTGTCCGAAAACTATTTTGCGTAATTATATATATCAAACATATATTTGCGATATATCGAGATATAATATTTAATAACAATAATCTAAAATTTAACAATAACAAAGTTTTTATTTTTAACAAACGTTTTTTTATATGGTCGAGAAGTTTTTATTCTTTCTGCTCACAGGCGTTAAAAAAAAAAACAAAAAAAGAAAATTTCAAAAGAGAATTTCTCGTCTTTAAACACGTTTTCACGTGTAACATTTCGCGAATCGAAGCGAGGGAAGAGGAGAACAATCCTGCGGCGGGCGCGGCACATCCGTCACAGATAATAGACAACCATCTCGATAACGTTCGAGCTCGATAACGCGTTCATTGTCAATCTCGTCGCCGCAGAAACGCGTCGCACTGAAACGTTTACATATTCTAGGATAGCCACGATCAATCAGCGGTTCTCTGAACAGACATCATCGTCACTCTTCCCAAAATCAGAAATTGGGCTTCTCTCTTCACAAATTTTAAATATTCATTCGAAAATTATACACGATCTTAAATAATGTTTATTCTCTACTTAGCTCGAGATGATTGTGAATTGAGTTAGCATTTTGACGGCGGTAAACCCGCGTCGTTTGATCATAAAGGAAAACATCGACGCGCTACTCACGTATCGGGATTGACGGTTGGGAAATCCTGTTGCACACACATCGCCCACACACTTTCCACACTCAGCAAGGGAACGCCTCGCTAACCCCGCAGGCGGCCGCGAGCATGTATGTGCGTGTGTGTGTGTTGGGTGCACCTGTGTGCCTGTGGTATTATCCGGCGGTTCGTGCAAAATTCGCGGAGGCGTGATCGTGAGCAATTCCCTCACGCGCCGATGAAGCGATCCTTTGAACGGGGGGGATTGTCGATAGCAGGTGAATAAACAGACACGTATGCCACGAACCGTATACGGTTGAGGACGCGCACTCTGTGCCGGCTGCTAATGACGCCCCCGCGCGATACTCGCGTCTGTGAAAACGACGATCTGCGGTGATTATCGCATATATATGTATATCCGCTATCGTGCTGCTTTGCTATTATTATACGATTCGAATTTTTGCGCGCTCATTGCGAATTTTGTTTCGCCGCGCCGCGGGGAGGTGGTAGATTAAAGTCGATGTTTCGCACGAGCGTTGCGAGATTTGTTTCGATTTTCGACGAACGAAAAGAGATTGATTGATCGTTAGTTTTATTTGAAACGCGCGCCCGAGATGTAATCCTCTTAAGTGCGAGAGCCGTAGAAAAAGTTTACGAAGTTTAGCAAAATATATAGATGAAAGATACGATCAAATAGCACGCGAGTAAAGTGAAGTACCAAAGCTCTGAATAAAAAAATAAANNAAAAAAAAAAAAAAAAAATGAAAGAGAAAGAAAAAAGAAACAACACAACAAAGATACGAAATTAGATAACACGGAAGAAAAGGGAGAAGAGAAAGTTTTGTGCGTAAGAATTATATTAATAAGACTAGAAAGTTTGTAACATTGATAATATTTACGTTTGTACGTCGCTTTGCGCGCGAGATTTTATGTTTTTTTTTTTAAATTGCATTTTATGTTTAATTAAATGCGTATAGCGCGGCGTTTAGATTTTAAGCTCGTGTATACACATTTTTTTAATACAGCTTCCCGCGGGATTTGAACGTGCGGGAATATCGTCGGAACTATATTGATGTGTGAATGACCTCGGCTCTACAAAGTGTGTATATAAGCTTCCGTGTGCTCTCACCATTTTAATCTGCTTCGCTCGATTTGACTCTCGAATAAACGAAGACCGTAAGAGAAAAAGCCGGCGCGCTGCAGGAAGCTATCTATTATATATAAAAGGGTTGCCCGAAGGGAACTCGGAGTAGAGACTCATCTTATCACTCCGCTAACGCAGTTAATAAAAAAAACAAAACATCGTGCTCTTACATAAATAATAAAATTAAAATCTTTTGTAAACAATGCGGCTATCGTGTAATCTGAGAGAGATAGGAGACAGAGAGAAACTTTTTTTTTTAATAATAATAATAATAAAAAAATACAATTTTATTATTATTATTATTATTATTATATTAATCCTCCGCAGACAAGATTCCGCAAAAACAACCTGTTAATTGAACGGACTGTGAAGCCCACGCGACTTTAAAATCGAATATCTCCGCGAGAAATCAATTTTTTTCAATTTTGTTTTTTGTTTTTTTTTTTCAAGTCAAAAAATCGATTCTGCGTCGATAAAAAAACGAATTGAAAAGATATCTCTAGTAATGTCGAAGATATGAGCGTTTAAAAAGAATTAATTTTTTTACCAGAGACACTGATTTGAAATTTTTGAGCGGGTCCACAAAACCCAAGTCTGTCCGCGAAGGATTAATTTTATTAAGATTCTTATCCTTCTTTTTTATTTTACATGTACTTTGATTTTTGTGGATATATTACGCGATATATAATCAATAAACTAAAGCAAAACGGTTTTTTAACAATGTGAGTTAAGTGAACAAAAACGAGCTTTGGCACGCGCCGCCGAGCGGAATATGATTGTTAATTCCAATTTGTAACTTGATACAATCCTATTAGCAACAATATAACAAGAAGCTCTCGGGTCTGAAATTACGGTCAAACTAATGAAGAAGTCTTTCTTGTGTGCGAATGCGTCGAATGCGCCTCGACGGTCCGCGCAAGAATAGCAAGCACGCGGAAACACAACAAGGACTAAGAAGATGGACTCTCCGTTGTATACTAGAGGAAATACGTTCGTATATTCCGTTCTTACACGAAGCTGCTCCTGATATCTGAGCATCTTTTTGTGTATCCGAAACCTTGGCTTCCCTTATGGATACGCGAAACTTGGGAGGTCCATTGTGCGCATCATGGAAATATAAAAACGGATCCGACAATTAACTGTAACGAGAGAGACAATTGTGTTGATTTAAAGAGGATCGAGGTTGCGCGGGACGCGCGATTGTGACAGCTAATTGCGCGCGTTCAACAATTCCAAATCAGCCTCGTTTATAACGAGTTTTAATCCTCTAGTTGCGCGCGCTAGTTATAGCGACTTGTTGACTCTCATTCAAAACCCGCGGTTTGCAAACAAATCCGAAATGGTGGTATTCCCCGATATATAAAGTTACATGTCGAATAACACGCAACAGGAATGCAAAGAAGAACTTATTAACATTTAACAATTTTATTCGCCCACCCTTTTGCGCGATTCTGTTTTCAAAAGCTTTTCAAATTTTTTTTTACTGTATTTTGAAAAGCTGTGAAAATCTTATATAATATATATAAAATAAATAATATATAAATAAATAAATATATATAAATATATATGTAAAATTAAAATGTTTTTCTACACATGTATACGAACGCGTATCTGTATTATACAATTACATTTTGCGCGTAATATGTAAAAAAAAAAACTTTTTTTTATTCAAAATCACACTTTGAAAACCCGTGGCAACTTGTGTGCGCGACTCGTGAAAAACTGTGCGCGGAGACAAGTATGACAATTGAGAGTTGAAAGTTACGAGAGTTGAATATTACTTTGTAAAATCGTATCTCTCTCGGGTTTTGCTTCCTGAGAGCAGTTCTTCGTAGCTTTCTAGACGGTTTTCTCTCTGCGAATTGTCAACAGAGTATAAGACATATCGTCGCTGATAAATATTGATAGCTATATACGGAACGTACGCAATGGTACACACACGGTTGCAATATGTAAAAGACAGATCCTCGTCCATTCGTATCTTTTTAACAGAGAGTTTTTCGCAATCCGCATCGCGGGGCGAAGGTGAATGCGAAAGCAAACAGTTTACTATTTTTTGAAAACTTGTCTTTCAATATTTCCGTTTCTATTTTCGGTGAGAAAAAACCGGGACGCACCGGAGCTTGTTGTTCCACTTTATTCATTCAACTCGTATTATCCGACAACTTGTTATGGTAATTTAAGCATCGTGTTTCTTAAGAAATTTATAGTGACCCTGTCAAAAGAGGATCGTCATACGAGAGAGAGAGAGAGAGAGAGAAAACACGGGTTATAAATTGACTCATCAATTGAGATCAATTATACGAGTCTTGGCTGTCTTTGGTACGCTCTCTGTTTTACGACGCGTGTTTTTCCGCGATATCTTTTTTTAAATATTACATTTTAAAAAAAACATTATCAGAATTAGTGCCAGAACAAGAGATTCGAAACAAGTTTTATTACGCGATAACAATTAAACTTTTATTTGAAGAGTATGTTACGTTTGAAAAATTGCAAGAGACTCGAAAAAAAAGTTTTACGCGTTTTATTATGTAATAATTGAACTCTCTTTTATTTAAAGAGAATGTTCAACAGAGAAAGAGAGACAGAGACTCTCGAAACAAGTTTTATTATGTAATAATTAAACTTTTATTTAAAGAGAATGTGTGTGTTACGTTCGAAAGAGAGGGAGAGAAAGAGAGAGAGAGAGAGAGACAGTGTGTGTTTCTCTCATATTTTGAAAAGTTAAAATATAAAACTGTTTTGTTGTACACATTTACATTTATAGTATAAAGTTGGATAAACAAACAATACGCAGATTTGCTTGTGAAAAAAAAAAAGATTTCTGAAGTGAAATTGCATTATAAGACAGAGACGATAGAGAGAGAGAGAGAGAGAGAGACCAGGACGGAGGAAAATGTATATCCATTATACTACAGCACGTGATTCTCAACACCGAGGTACGTCGTCGTTGCATTCTCTCAACGCCGACCGTCCCGCTACCGGAAACATGTTCATTAGCATACTTCGATTAAACAATGTCCTTAGCAAGCGCGCGCTTCCCCGAGGGAAGGAAATAAGTACAGAGGGACAGCTGCGGAAATGGTCCGCAGCGATACCTGCTGCAGCGGCAAAGCGGAATTATTTATCTCGCGCCGGCCGCGCAGCGTCCGAGAGGAACCTTGATAAATAGATCCTCGCGCGAAACGTTGCAGCACAGGATAGGGTAGGTTAGGTAATACCCGCAGTCCGGACTCGAGAAAGGACCATTAGGGGTGAGATCTGCCGCGACGGTGGTGGAGAAATGAGAGAGAAAAAAAAATTAAATAAAAAAAAAAAAAAGAAACGGAAAGCGCAGGGCGCGGAGGAAGGGAGGTTGCGAAAATAAAAGCGGGGCCGTTTATAGTCGCCGGTGCGGATCGCGGCCGTTCTTTTTCATCGGACGCACCGCTATGGAAAATTGAAATAATTAATCGGGTGCTCCACACTCCCTTCTCTATGTCTCTCTCTCTCTCTCTTTCGCGTGTATATCTCGCTTCGAGGATGCCGCCACCGCCGCCGCACGTTATCATCGCCTGCGAGCGCGGTATGAATCGCATTAATCAACCCGACCGAATACTCCGGCTTTTCTTCCGTTTTTTTAAAAGATCCATGCACCCCGCTTGTATATTAGCTCGTTTCGCGTTTGCGGGAAGCGACGTTTCGCAATCGGTGGAAAAGCTTTAATCGCTTGCGCGCGCGCGCCCCGGGAGAAAAGACGCGCACACGGGGGGGGGAATTACCCGATAACGTCATTATTAACGCTCTTCCGTCACATTTTTCGCGCAATATTAATCTATAACGAACGCGCGAATGCCGGGATAATAATAATAATACTCTATTAGATCGCGCGATAATTGAAAATTAATGTAACGTTTAATGTTACATTAGTTTAATTTTTAACGCATTAATGGTTTATAACGCGCACATATAGTTAACAACAAAATACGTTATATATTTGCACTCGTTTTGCACTTTACAAATGAAGTGTTCAATAGATTTTTTTTTTTTCTTTTCTTTTGTTTCCGAGTTCTTTGAACAATTACAAAAACTGATAATGAAACGCGGACGTTTCGAACTCGCAGTAATTGAGACAGAGAGAGAGGTAAAAATAACATTTCGCAATTTTAATAAAAAAAACATTTTCATACGCGATTATATTTGTAAGTATACTCTGCTTTATCGAGATTTATTTATAGTGAAACGCAATTCGCATTATATTCGCGATCATTCAGATCAACAATTTCCTCCTATCGCGGTCATTACGCACGCATTTTCCGTTATCCGCTAAAAATGTTTTATTCCGTTTATTTACGTTTATAAATTTGTAATATACATGAAAGAGCTTCTCGCAAGCTTTAATCTTCAATATATTTGATACCTGTATATAAAAGTACATTTTATTTCATTGAGTGAAAACATATTGTTTAGCGCTTTGAATATCGACGAGTTTGTAATCGCATTTTATTGTTTCTAGAATTTTTCTAGCCCCGAAGTGCGTTTATTCATGTAACAGGCGTATCTTTTAACAATGCGATGATGTGTGCAATTGACAACAATATGTCTTCTTCACGTGCAATTTTGGACGAAAGAATCGAGGTAACGTAATTTAAATTGAATATAAGTATTCGTCACAGATGTCATATGTTTAAATTTACTGTAAGTTTTTAGTCTGTGATCTCTTTGAAAATAGATAGAACAATTTTGTGCGCATAAATAACAAAACTTTGCGTGTGTGTGTGCGTGTGCGCGCAACTATACGTAATTACACTTCCAATAATACTTGCAACCAATTCCAAGGATCGTGAAATTTCATGCGCGGCGACGACGTAATATCGTTTGAATCGAGAAGAACCAAAGACAAAGAAAACAAGAAGAGAGCTTTTTACAAAATTCGCTTTGACGCGTTCGTCTCTTTCCCTCTCTCTCTCTCTCTCTCTCGTAATGAATACGCACGCGAGACGCGCCATCACGCGTTATAGCGCACAGTCGCACGCAGCTGCAATATAAATAAATGAATAAAATCCTCCCGTAATCCATATCAGATGATATCGTAACAGGAAAACGTATTCCGGGGTTTGAAATATTGATCTGGCCGAATTGCGGAGCGCGTTTCTATCGAAATACATTAAAAAAGACACACGCAAACACAGATGCTTTTTTTCTGACAGGAGATATTGGAAGTAATATCATACATATGTGTGGCCGCGCGATACAAAATGATTCCAGCCCCAAAAAGAGAAGGGAAAGGGAAGGGGTTAAAATATCCAGTGACAAAACTAAAATGATTCCGCGCGAGAGAAGAGTGACGCGTGTGCTATCGACACACACACAAGCGCGGAATTATCTGCGCGTATACCTATGTATACGAAATTCTTTGTTTTGCGCGCTCTGCGCGATATCATTGCATTGCGATTAAATATATAACTCGTTATTTTTTATATAAACTTAATTTGCATTTTTTTTGCATGTTTATAGTCACATTTATACGCTACGTTATGGTTGCAATCAATACGTATACAAAAAAGAATCTCGCCCGCACATCACGACGATCTTCCAATTACCTTTTTTTTCTAAATAATTTATAACAAATTACACGAATGATAAAATATATGTACGATATGTAGACGCGATAGTCGAACAACTAATATGCAAAATAAATGACATGCAATATTGTTAATTCCATCTGCAATTCAAAAATTGCGCAAACGCATCGTAGAATTTGGATTTTGTTAACTAATAAAATAAAAGATCGAAATTTGTTTGATTCGCTTTAATGTGAATTTGTGCGATCGAATTTGTCACGCGACACAGTTTCTATTTTTATTGATTATTTACCTTAAACAACTCTCTGCCGTAATTCTCTTTAAAGATTACGCAAATCCGAAAAAAATTTGAAATATTCAGTTAGAAAACACTTTTTATTCTAAACTAACCAACATACTGCGCGGAATCCGCTTGCAAAACCGTTCCTTTTGCGCAAAAATTTTATCGGAGCTTCGTTTTCAATGAAACAAAAAAAAAAAAAAAAAAAAAAACTAGTAGCTTTGCAGTCGCATTCAGTTAGAAAATTGGCAAGGATTTTTTTTATTTATTTTTTATGAAATTGTTCACATTTTACGAAAATTTCTCCTCTCTTTGCAAACGCGCGCAAAAATCTGGGTCAAAAATGCTTCTTTTAGGTTTCAAATATGTAGAATTTTGCGTGTGTGTTGCGCAAGACACAACACGAACTAGTGTAATGTTGTCGTCACGTCGAGAAAAAAACGTATACACAATAAATATAAAATTTTCTTCGCGCGTTTATAAGCCGCGTTTTGATATTCATCTGCCAGTAATAAAAATCTATACTTCACGTCACATGTGCTGTAGATTTCCAGTACTGGTAGTGAGAATATAAGGAACGAAGCTG
Organism: Pseudomyrmex gracilis; assembly: GCF_002006095.1. NCBI lineage: Eukaryota > Metazoa > Arthropoda > Insecta > Hymenoptera > Formicidae > Pseudomyrmex > Pseudomyrmex gracilis. Next base: position 161,214 of record NW_018020609.1, read on the forward strand.
TAAGTCTTTGTTTTCTTGAGTGTACCTATCACAACTCTCTGTCTGTTGTCGAATAACAGAGAAAATGCAGTTTGTACGGAGAAATAGAACGCGCACAAAGTCCAACTATTTCGTCCGAGAGTGGCCTTCTATATTGGAAATGAAAAATTCATGGATCTCGAGATGCAACGTTCACATTTCTTAGATATTTATTTCATGTAAGAGACATGGCGCGCTCTTCGTATTTTCTCCTCTTTTCGTGAAACACATTGTCGTCTAATAACAACGTTTAATTTCTCAGTGTTTACGCAAAAAAAAGACGGTGAGATATAAAAACTGAAAAACACGCGAGAAAAACTCGCACAAGTGCCAAGAATCGTGAACTGTTGCTTTGCATATTTAATTATGTAATTTTACATAAATCACTTACATTGTGTTTGCGATTGAAACTTTAGAAAAAAAACTGTAGAAAAAAAATCAGTGATTTTAATAGAATCGACAAATTACAATATAACAGACCGATAGGAAAACATTTATGAAATTATGTGACAAATTCTTGCATAAAAGTTGTGATTGTAAAATTCTCGGCAGAAATCTGTCAAATCTGTGTTTGCAAAATTAATTTCCAATTACTAATTGTTTCGGCAAAACAATAACGATAGGGCGAATCATCTTAGCAGTACGTTTGCAAAATAAAAAAATGTAAAAAGAAATTGTTCAATAATTGAGAAAAAAATTTCAGCTACCTATGTGATGGTTGAAACGTGTAGAAATGTAATTGCATATGAAGAAATTAAATTAATTCATGTATATACTTATTATGGAAATGCATAACGACTATTTTCTATAATGTTTGATAAATATTACTTACAAAATTTTATTCGAACAAAACTGTTTCGTTATAGCGAATTATTTTAGCGCAATCGTTGTAAAATCGTTGTCATTTATGACGCCATTTTTGTGCAATATTTCCACAACTTGATTATTGAAAAATGTAATGACTAAGATTGTCGAGCGATCGTCAAATAAGAGGTTTACAGTTTATCTTTAGACGTGGCAGAGTCTCCGCAGAGTCGTACGTGGCGTCCAAAACTCGGTCTGGAATACCAGGGCAGCAGGAAAGCGAAGAAGTAAACGTGACTGCGACCCCGCCCCTTGAAGGCGGATTAGTAGGCAGCGCCCGACCACCTAACCCGACCAATGAGAGCGCGGCAACCGCCCCGCTCGCTACGTCGTGCTACCAACTCGCATTCCTGCTCTCCTAATACTTTCGGGGATATTTTCGTGGCAAGAGCTTGGGGCTTAGGATATCGATTTTAGCATTTTACCAACTTCTTACGTATATAACGAACTTATTTACGCTTTGTTAGATTTATTAACAAGTCAATCACACTAAAAAAAAAATACTAAATACGTCATTATATTTTTTTGTGATATTATTAAAAAAAAAACCTCTGATATGTTTCTTAAAGTTTTTATTCACTACACAAAAATAAAATATGTTCGTATATAAAAATTATGTGTTAGTAATGTATTTTTCTCAATATACGCGCGCAATCTCATCGAAAATAAACTCTTGGTGTGTGAAGAAAATTAGTAAATTAAACGAAGGTGCAAAATTACATACGTTTTTATTAGATTTCAAAACAAATCAAATCATATAATGAAAACAAATTTATTGTCGATAGTGGAAGAAAATCAGAAGAGGGGCACACAGTGAATTCCGTAAAACGAGCGAATTTTAACATCTATTGATCGCACACTTGTCAAGATTTTTTAATTTGTTTAATTTTAAACGATCGGCCTTCAGTTAAATGTTAAAATACGATTTTACTTTGTACATTATTTAAAAAATCTGTTAAAACTTTGACGATTAAAAAATTTGAAGTAAATCTTCTTAACCAATAAAGTACAAATAAATTGCGAAAGAACACACAAAATCTAAAGAAATAACGATTATATCACGTCGGTACAAAGTGGGAGATAATTGGCTGCGTCAGCTTGCGCGCAGCAGTCTCTTTCGGGTTTCCCAACTGGACAATATCGCACAACGGGAATTTAATAAAGCTCCAACTTGGACATTGCGTAGAACGTGGCTAAAAGAAATGGACGTGGAGCGTGTCCAGCATGCACAGGACCTTCTCCTTTCTCTTCCCGTTTACCTCCACAGCACATTTCCCGACTCTTCTTTCTCGCGACTTTTATTTTTCGATCTCGCGCATCACACACGTTCTACAATAGAGTGAAAAATTGTCAAGCGCCATCATAAGGTAGAAAAAAAAAATTTTTATTATCCAATTTTAATCATTAAATAGAAAACACGACACTTCCTTGGTTGTAATGTAAACAGTCCCGGAATAAGAAATGTTTGTTATGCTTTTTTGTATAATTTAAGCGTATTTTGCATATGATTTTCTTCACAAAAATCTTATATACTAAGATATTTTTGTTTTAAAGGCATTACGTTTTTTTTTTTTCTTGTGTGTTTTATTATTGGTCTACAGATAAAATCATACCGCTCACTTCAGATTGATACTTGGCTCGTATTTTTGTTGCTCGGAGTATTGCACTTGCAAAGTTCTTGTTCTGTACATTTTGACGAACAGTCAGTTTTTACTGCCGCTGGCAATACTCCAATATCATATGTTACGGTCTTTTGTGTCGGTCGTTCGTATTTACATATCACAGCATACATATCGCCGCCCAAGCGAAGCGCTAACCATCGATTTTTTATAACCGCCAGTTTTAGACACTCGCACTTCATTTTAGCGTAAAAATTCGTATGTAGAGTTCTACCCATTCCCTCAATAACTATGAGATCCACTTCGTGCTTTACCATCGCGAGGCACAAATCCAAATTCAAACGACTGTTGAATATTGAAACAATATTATCGAGTTAAATTGGCAGACAACAATATGTCAAATATTAGAAAAAAAAGTTTATATAAAGTTAAATTCAAAATATTTAAAAACACTTATACTACTATAAACAGAATAAATATTTTACAAAAACACATACCTTAAGTCTAGACAAGGACCTGCTTGAGCTGTTTCCATGGCCATTAGCGTATTGTTTTCTAGAGCTTGTTTGATTACATTGCAAATTTTTGCAGCGTCTCGCAACGTTACAACCATCTCGGGATACGTTACATCGTTCAAAGCCGGTAACGAATTAGCGCACAATATTACCTAAAAGTACAAAAAGTATAAAACAATTTTTGTCTTAATTATTTTGTAAATTTATTCTCTAGAAACGTACAATTTGGATGTTTTTCTAAAAATAAATTTATATTACGATAAATGTGTTTATTACGATATTTAATCAATGTTGCAATACACGTTTAAACTTACTCTTGTTCCTCGTTGTAACAAATCCCGCACGAATGGCAGAATTCCAAGGACAATATCTGCACCGCTGTTGTCAACAAAAACAGCCGCGCATTTGTGAGGCGGTTCATTCTCCAATCTATGTATCCACTCATCCAAATTATCTTCTAACCACGGTCTACCTGCGAGGGACGAATATTCTTAAAAATGTCGTTAGAACGTCAAAAATGATAAAAGAAGATTGATTGATATTTTGCTGATTGTTGATTGTTTATCTGTTGATAAAAGTGCACCTGGAATCTTTGTTTGAGCTTCTTTGAAACCAAAATCATCAGTTTCCAACAACTTTGCCACATCTTTTGCTCCCCAATCAAATATATTACCAGTGAGAACTCCAAGAATTAAAGCTCTTATTTTTTCTGCACCTTCCAACTTATCTAATACTGCTATACGATCGTGTAGAAGTTTTAACGCGCCTTCGTTTTCTTTTCTTTTTTGCTAATAAATAAGAATGTATAACATGTAAATTTTGATTGTCATGTTTATTATGAAAGTTACGAAGAAATGAAAATTCACTTACATGCAAATATGGATCCGGAAAATCGAATTCCTTCATACAATGCTCGATGGTATCGAGTAATATTCTAACCGTGAGTGCTCCGTACGCACTGCAAATTATTACAACAGTATTATATAACCGTATACACCTAACAGAGTTTAGAAAACTTATTGCAGTAAACAAAATATACTTACAATGGTTGCGCATGAAGATAGTGCAACCTGTTGATGTATTTTTCTTTAAGTTTTGATCCTCTCTCCTGTGCTGTCGGACTGTGAGGTTGACTGTGAATAGCTTTTGACACAAATTTATCCACAGACTCTTCAAAACATTGCAGCCAGTAATCTCTATGTATATGCATAAATAAATTTTATTTCTTATTTACACATTTGTACACGGTTACAAATGATTTAAAACAGAAAAACATACCTGGCCTCTTTATCTTGAGCAAGATCCGTGGTGTCGGGATTATAAGTCGCTGGATCTTTTAACAAAGGACAGTACGTAACGATATATTCTGCCTGATCAATTTCTAATTGATCGACCTTAATTCCGAGATCGGTCGACACAGAATCCTTAAATCCCGATGAGCCGGCATAGTTTTCCAACCAGCTGTACCTGTCCGCCTGTTCGGTCCCATACAAATATGCTCCAATTGCGCCAAGATAACCTTCATGGCGAAGAAAAAGAGGCTTTACTTTGCCCTAAATGAAAAAAAAAAAAAAAACTGGATATGTAACATTTTGTAAAATATACGTATAATACCGTAATAACGGATAGTCCAAGATTTATATTTAGGTTTGTAAACCGATTAGATTTTAATTAGAACAAAAACAAAAAAATGACTCTTGCTGAAAGCACAGAAACTAACATGAGACCAATATTTGATGGAGTATGAGATGGTGTGCATTGATAGCGGATGATTACGAAGAAAGTAACCACCAAAATAAACCTTATCCATATTATGTACAGTTGCGTATAAACTAGCTATATGTCCGATATCATTGCTAATGGTGAATAACAAGCTCCTTGCGAGATCCGCTTCAGAAAATTGTGGTCGCTCTATGAATATTAATAGAAATTATTATTATACAAAAAACACGTTTTATTCCTGATTTTGTATGCAAGCAGAAATAAATATGTTTTACATATAACATTTAACTCACCACAACCCAATGCTGCTTTACCAAACGATGACGCAATAAGCTCACCAGACAAGCCTTGGGAATTATAGTCGCCTCCATAAATATCTTTCACTAACATATCTACTTTACGATGATCTCCTCGTTCTGCAAGTTGCAGCAATTCATCAAAGTCCTAGCAGGGTGTTTTTAAAGTCACTGTTTTAATATATATGTATGATACACACATGACTCAATCGTACACAAGGATGGTGTAGAATCCTTTTCATACATTAGACACAATTTTTCACAAAATATTCCATACATTATTCATTTTCCAATAGAGTTTGTATATACATATATACATATATACACATACACACACATATACATATATGTATATATACATATATAAACATAATTCAAATTATTATATCATTGTTTCGGTAAAAGTATAATACGTAAAAAGAAATGTATGATTATAATTTGGAAACATTACACAAACTTAAATACCTTTCTCTTTGTAAGCAGTGATCCTAATCCCCAAAATGTACCTCCTCCTGTAGCTGTACCTCCAACTCGTTCAAATACTTCATCTGACTCTACCTGTAAAAATAAATTCACACCACAAATAAATTAAGTAATTTAACTTTAGTACATATAAGCGCAATTATATTCTAAATATCAGCTACTTACTTTAAGAATACTGACACCACTGCCGATATTAACCAGCAAGTAAGGAAATATGTTAGGTTCAGCTTTTCGAAATTCATATTCTGGATTTGCGTGTCGATGAAACTCAAAAGCTTCACATGGTATATTTTTCAGCAAGAAATTACAACCTTTTATCAGACAGTCTATCTCATCTTCTTTGTCAACTCTGAAATTTTATCTTATCAATCAGTAAAACATTATCTTCCCAAGAAAGATAATGCATGCGTTCTTCCTTTAAATAGCGCAAAGTAAATCAAAGAGAGACGCAAAGAGAAAAAACATGTGCAAAATGAAAAATTCAAATAAAAAAACTTATTCCTTTAAAAATTTCATTGTGACAAACTGTAAAACTGTACTTACAACAATCCTAATTTTTCTTGTAGCAATTGAGTATATTTGAATGCTCCGCCTCCAGTTACTTTGATACTTTTGCCATGAAATCTTTCAACATCCACTAGATTCTTTTTGACAAAGTCTAAGCAGCTCTCAATATATCTTGTTTCAAATTTAACAAAATGTAATCTATTACCCTCAAATACTTTGTATGCTCTTTCTCCGCTATTTCCCAAACCTTCCGCATCTTCATAAAGTGCCTTGCGATAACTTACTGTTGAATAATAAGCTATTTTGGTTAATGACAAGCCTAAAATAAATAAAAATATTATTAAATACAGAGTTTATATATACACATATATACGTTGTTAATTACTTGATAATATTCACTTGGTATATTAATAAAATGCGCGTAAAGCAAATTTGAATACATATACATATATATACATACACATACATATAAACGTTGAAAAACATGTTTATTTAGTACATTGTGTGTAACATCTCATATGACAATATATATATGCGAATACAAGTTCTTACAATGTTATTTTTGTTTATATGCGTACAATTAAAAAACATGACAACAAGACACATGTTAAACCTTTTAACATCAAACAAACAAAAAAACAGATAGAGGACATTTAACAAAGTATTGAGGGGAAAAATGTGTGCTCGCAAAAGTCGTTTTGACAGTTGAAGGGCATGTTAATAATATTGCGTAGAAAAAAAAAAAAACAAACAAACAAACAAAAAGACAGATTGATACCGTACCAATATCAATTGCGAATGTTTGCGCATTTTTGAGATTAGCAAACACCTCGACAGCAGGCGGCAATTTGATACATGGCGGATTCGCTCGCTCCCCGTCAATTTCCTCTGCCATTTCCGCGTTACGAATACTTAATCAATTCTTTTCTCTGATTAACACGTTCCGAGTGACACACATGCCTTTTATACTTTTCAGTCAGGTGACTCCTACATCACGATGTACATTACATCTGAACAGCTGTTTGACGATTAGATTTACCAAATATTTGAATGATATAATACAAATATTTAATGACAACAATTCAAACAAAAACAAATTTTGAAGAGAACAATTGTTTCTCCCACAAACTCTACAGCAGAGCCTCTCGCGACTCAAATCAGAGAGAAGAACAAGAACATACTGAACATATGCTGTGACAGCCACAACTTAGGGTTGGTTTATAATATAAATTTGTCTAAACGCTAACTTAGGCCGCTGCCGTAAAAGTTGGAAGATAGAAAATGCGTACTACCGTTTTATAATTAAATTGCGAACGGAAGTACATATTTCTTATCGTACAACTTTTGTGGCAGTGGTCTACGGTTGCGGTTGGAGCAATTATAAACCAACCTTAAGGGCCTGAACACAATAGAGAAAATGTTAAAAATAAAAATTAGAAATATAGAAGTTAAATGTACTATACAATGCAAAAAAATAAAATATAACATACAAATACAAGAAGTATGTCATGGCTGCATGATATACTTCTCAGCCTATATTTATATGTTATATTTTATTTTTTTGCATTGTACATTACATTTAATCTCTGTTTTTTTTTTTTTTAATTTCTATTCCTAATATTTTCTCTATTGTGCTCAGACCCATAAGAGTTTTTACGATCGCTTTTCGTGGACATGGTTCTATTACGCGCTATGTCCACGGTTCTATTCTGTGCTACGTGCACGAGTCCAAATGGTCACACCTTGTTCAGGTGTGTGAGGTAGTATTCGCGAGCGTGGATTTGATTTCTTTTGGATTTAATTAATAAAATGACCGGCCTCGTGACGAAAATATGAGAAAGGAGAACAGAAAAGGATAAGAAAAAATATTGCACACTTTTCGCACAACATAAATGTGCAAGAAAATATGTGATAGTCAAGAAAAGAATATTATTTTTAGCGAGCAGCATATCAGAATTCACGGAGTGTAGTCAGGTATCGTCTCCTTTTACATCATCCGTCATGCAGCCTTGATCCTAATTAATGAGACTGGCTAACGTTTAAGATATGTCAGATGTTTAGTGTTTTTAAGAAAATAAAATAAAATTTATGAGGCAAAGAGCAGCAAATGATGATGTAAAAGGAGATGACACCTGACTACACCTCCCGTGAATTCTGATGCTGCTCTCGCTAAAATAATATTACTTTTCTTGACTGTCGCATCTATGTTGTGTGTGGAAAGTGTGCGCAAATGTTTTTTCTTATCCTTTTCCGTTCTCCTCTTTTCTCATCTTCTCGTCGCGAGAGACCGGTCATTTGACAAATTCCAAAAGAAATCAAATCCACGCTCGCGATTACACTCGCACACCTGAAGAAGGTGACCATTTGGGCCAACTCGTGCACGTAGCACAGAATAGAACCGCACGCTGTTGACATATAGCGACATGTCGCTTGTGAACGTGGCCGCGTAGTTCCAATGTGCACTATCGGCGAACATGCCGCTAGTTTACAGGGCGAAAAAGTGATTACACGTTCTTTTGTGGACCTGGCCGCCTCTCAGGCTTCTCTCTCTGCTTTCGCATACAAAACTCTAATGTTACTGTCGCATGTACTATAGACTTTCGTTACGCGCAAATTGTTCAAGAATCGAGGTCCCGGCCGCTCTCATTCTTCTCTCTGAAACAAGTTAGAAAAATGTTTTTATTTGTTTTTAATTTTTTTTTATTAATTTGAGTGACTCTCTTTCAGTTATCGTAACATTTTTTAACAAGCACGGCATCAGAATTCCTGGCATCCGCAGAATACGACTGGATACAGAGCAAAAGATGGAGCTTATACGCAAATCAGATATCATCTACTTTCATCATTTTCTGTTATTTAATTTCTTTTATGATTATTTATAGTTTTAATTATTATTGTTTTATTGACGTTTGTATATTTAAAAATACCTGAATTTTGAGTAATAGAGGCACTATCTTCTCTTTGATGAAGTCATATATACATATACATGTATAAATGATATATACATGTAATACGTACGACTGATAATTGCTCGCAAAACGATAATAAATGAGCGAGAAATAAAAGACAATTAAGCACGTAGTTGTGTTATACGTGTCGCCCACATTTGCCATTGATTGTTCGCCAATCCAAATCGAACGGCGCGAACATAGCACGGAACAGAACCAAAAAATCAATCGGCGAGATAGATACATTTTTATTCGCCGCTCGTGTTAGCTTTATGTGCGCAAAACGTGAACATCGGGGCGCTCGTGGTGGACGTGGATGTAAAATGGCAGCTCTCGAGCTTCTCTGCAAATTGTCCTTATTGACAACAATGCCAACGGCACTAAATTTAAAGTTATTCAAGCCGAGTTACCTCAGACGATTGATCGCAGATTTTCCAGTCGCGTACGCGAAATTATCCCACAGGTTCGTACACCGAGGTAATTATGATCGCAAGTGACAATATGCGTGATGAAATGTTCTGTGAATGTTTTGATTGAGGAAAAAATCATCAACTGAAAAGCTAAATGACCGGACTGGATCCAGTCGGATGTTTCGTTCTCTTATTTCAGCCTGCATGTGAACGCACCCTTACTCACAACTCCTAATATTTGCTGCATATAAACATGTGTTTTTGCAAACAATTTTGTTTCTTTCTTGAAGATTGAATATTTTTTCGGAGCTAGTGATTTTTGACGTTTTAAATCCACTTTGTTTACATAAAAACGTGTGACAATATATTCTTTTTATGTTTCTCAGCACCTATTCTTTGCAAAGTACAAGATTTCACTATGCCACCAAAACGAGCTTCGAAAGCAAAGGTATAAACATTTATACGTAATTGTTTCTATATCTTGATGTTTTAAAAGTATATGTACATATATATGCAATGGATATTGATTTATATATAAAACCTAGCGCGTAAAACATAACATATTTTTAATATATACTTTGTATTTATATAATAAAGAGAAAGAATATATAAAAAAATAATATGTAAAATAATAATATGTATAAAAAATAATACACAAGGAAATAATATAATAAATCAATTTTTATTTTATTTATGTTTTATTTATATTTTGTATATTCTCTGCAGCAAATAATATGTAAAATTAAAACTATATACACATACTATGTACATTGATTGTTTCAATTTAGGTTGAATCTTCCAAACCTAAATCTAGCAAAAAAACCGAAGTCAACAAGAAAACAGAAACAGTTGAGGAAAAAAAATCTTCAAACAAAAAACGTGACAATGATTTAAATGATAAACCTGCATCAAAGAAGGCAAAAGTTGAGATAAAAGAATCAAAGGATGATAATGATGACTCGTCTACTGCAAAGCAAACGAAGGTCACAAAGAATGAGCCAAAACAGATGCAGAATAAGACAGACACCAACTTGAACGAGATCAACTTTGAATGTACAAAGACAAATAATGAAGGAAAGAAGTATAATCTGAAGATTTGCACTTGGAATGTTTCCGGGATTAGAGCTGTTTTGAAAGTATATATTTTATGCTACTTTATTTATATTAATACACACACATATACAAACTATATGTTAAGATATAATCAGTAAAAATTTTGTATCATTACTTTATTAGAAAAATGGACTAGATTACCTCAACAAGGAAGATGCTGATATTGTTGCTCTGCAAGAAACAAAATGCGACAAAAAGAAAATTCCAGATGAAGTAAAAATACCTGGATATCATCATTATTTTCTTGACAGTAAGACTAAAAAAACAACATATATTTTATTTGTGTGAATTTGACTCATGGATTTATATTAACAGGTAAAAAATCCGGTTATTGTGGAGTTGCTTTGTTATGCAAAGAAAAACCAATTTCTGTGACATATGGCTTAAGCAGTAATAATTTTGATGATGAAGGTAGAATAATTACAGCAGAATTCTCAGAATTTTTCATGATCAATGTTTGTAAGTATATTTAATACATATATACACATATATTTTTCTTCCTTTAAGTAAATTTTTTGAAGCTACAAAATACTATATTTTTGTCAAGTTCAATATTATATAAACAAACATGTTGTATAACCGTTAAATACATAATTATGTTACATTTTATAAGAGCGCAAACAACTTTATATAATTGTTTTTTTGTTTGTAATAATAAAACATAATATAACAGATGTACCAAATGCTGGGCAAAAATTAGTAACATTGCCGAAGAGATTAGAGTGGAATAAGGCATTTAAAAAGTACATCGAAGAATTGGATAAGAAGAAATCCGTCATTATATGTGGTGACATGAATGTCGCTCATCAAGAAATTGGTATCAATATTACATCAAGTTTTGCTTCGTGCCACAAGTCTTTATTATATAGAATTATTTTTTAACTTGTTACTATTGCGTTTATGTCAGACTTAAAGAATCCAAAAACAAACACCAAAAATGCCGGATTTACCAAGGAGGAACGAGACGGTATGACCGAGTTTCTAGGTGCCGGATTTGTGGATACATTCCGAATGTTATATCCTGATCAAGAAGGTGCTTACACATTCTGGTCGTACTTCGCTAACTCACGTGGCAAGGATATTGGATGGTAAGTTGATACAAAAGTTGATGCTTCTGCTACGGTTTACTTTTTTTATATCCACGCAATTAATTAATTTGTTGTATTTATATATGTTTTCACACATATAGGCGACTGGATTATTTCCTTGTGTCAGAACGGATGAAGAAAAAAGTGTGCGATAATGTTATAAGGAAGCAAGTTTACGGCAGTGATCATTGCCCTGTAATACTTTACCTTAATGTGTAGTATATATCGTATTGTATATTTCATAGTGTGAAAGAGACACATGTACTTGTTGCACAGCGAGTTCTTTTTCATCACATTAGAAATGACATTTATATCATTGAATAATAATGTTTCACCATTTCCATAGTTTGATGCTGCATGAGACAGTTTTTTTAATTTTTACTCAGGGTTGAAATCTAATCTCTATATAATTTGAGATAGATGAAATATTTTTTTATAAATAAACTACAATTCTATAAATAAGATCTGTCTTTATTATTCATATGATTGTTGATAGAAAATTAACTTGTGTGAATTGCACAAGTACTACTTGTTTGCACAAGACAAGTAATAAACACAATTATTCCCGTCAAAGGTATGTCCGAAACACAATGAAACTTTTGTAAGTGATTAACAAATATATATTTGGACATTAGCGAGACAACTTTATAAAACTTCATTTGGTGCGTTCAGACAACTCAACGGTTGAGAGATCGTCACTTATGATAGGACTATTCTTCAAAATCTGCCGCGGTTCCAAAAGTATGATCCAATCAGAAGTGATTATCTCTCAACCGTTGTGCAACTGTTGAGTTGTCTGAACGCACCGATTAATGATTGAAAGAAATAATAAAACAATACTGATGTGTTTTGTGTAAAAAATAATGAAGTGAAGTTTGTTTGTTTTTGTTTTTCTATTTTTTTTTTTTATATAGTCTTTTTAACGTGCCCAGTTGCCCGGCAATTGTCAGAACGATTTTTGCGAGCACAGTCAATTGCGGTCACAGCCTCTCCAAAGTTTGTTAGCAAAAGTAGGTTAGGTTAGGTTAGGTTAACGTGTTTATATACACATATGTGCGTTTTTATATTTTTGTTTGAATATATACACATAAAAATATTAAATACAAAACATATTTTGATAGATATTTTTAATGAAAACGTTTGCATTTAATAGAGAGTATACATATGTAACACACACATATAAATTTTCTTCTCTCTCACAGTTATTTGTAAAATGAAAAATCAGAAATGTTGCAGACTACATTGCGATGATGATCATAATATTTATACTTCAAGTAGCAAAACATTAAACAAGTAATTTGCACATATAATCAGTTTTTTATATAAGTTTTTATAAATATATTTTGTGTACGCGCGCGGCGCGTGTGTTAGCATAAATGACTGTAAAAATTTTTCTCTTTCTTTATTGCGCGCAAAAATAAAATACTACTTTTATAAAAACAATTACTTTTTTTAGAGGAATATTGACGTTAGATAACAAATGGCAAAGTAACAGAAGATATAAGAAGAGAAGAAATAAGAAGTACGGACAAAATAGAAATCGAGTTGGACCGGATCAGTATGTATTTTATTCAGTAATTAACAGTGATATTATTAAGGAGTCACGAATAGCAGCAACTTTGGTAAGAAATGCAAGAAACTTTATATAAAGATACTAAAACCTTATAATATTTATTGTGATTTTTAAGTTATTGAAAATTATTTAAAAAATGACAAATTGTACTTCTTTTGCTTTTGATATATATATATAAGATACATGTATATATATACATATATATATATATATATACATGTATCTTTGTAGATAGCATGTAGTATACTTATGCTACACAAGAAATTAGAAACAGATAAGGCAAAAAAACAATATATTAAAGAATGGGAGAAATCAGGGTGAGAAAAAACAAATGTATATGCAGATGCGCGATTGTATAGCGGAGTTTTAAATCAAAATTTTTAAATATATCTTATAATTACAACTCACACACTATTTCTACAGAAAGAACATAATTATTTTGCGAGGCTACGATAACAAACATTTAAAATATCTCGAAAAAGAAACGGGATATACGGCCCTCGGTAATCAAGCTATCCAGTTATATCACAGCCAGATAATGCTGGTATTATCGGTGTTCGGACGGAAGGGCGACATTGAGGAAATCTTCGACGGAATTCCGGTTTTAGAATAGTCGTAAGCAAATCTTTATATTTTTTAATAATTAAAAAATAATCTAAAAAAATAACTTCTGATACTAAAAATTAACAAAAAAAACATACATTTATTTAGGGATCGCACACTATGTTTTTTTATTAACATAGTTTTTCCCCCAGCTGTCATTACGAAGATTATCGTTGCGACACAAGCAGAAGGAGAACGGAGTTATCCTAATACCCCACGGCAGCGGATAAAGAGAGGATTTACCGATAGCGCTTTTGCAGAAACGAATGCGATATCCAACCACCAGCCGGTCGTTGAAAGTTTCAGAAGGAGGTCGTTGAGGGTTCGAAGAGACGTCGAGGTTTTATTACCACCCCACTACGTTACACGCCGCGACCACAGAGGGGCGTCGGAGGAGAACGACTGGCGGTCGGCGCAGCCGCCCGCCGCATTTTATGCAACCAGTCTTGCTTCGGAGCGAGCGAATCCACTGGCCCGGCCTTTGACAGACGGGGTAGCGTGTGCAGTGCCATCCGGGTATCGTCTCTCGTCATCATCCGTCAAGAGACCGTCTCTCAAGTCGTCCGTGTCGTGCGTACGTACGTGTACGTACTGGCAACGTGCGTTGCCCGCGCGGCTCTACGGCGAGAACACGCACTTCGACTTACGACCTTCTGCTTCATCGGAGTTTCTCGCTGTGATTTTTAAGGCAGGTCACGAGACGGGGATCCTATTTACGAGCCTGACATAATACCGCAACACGCCGCTATTGTCTCTTTGTCTCTTTCCGTGCGTGCTTTGACTTAGCCGGCGAGAGACAGGAGACGAGCAAAGCAAGCAAGCGAACGAACTCAGCGCGCCTCGAACGGCAACGAGGCGGGTGTCGGCGGTGTTCGTCCGATATCGTATCGTTTCGCGCAGAGCTGTGTGCGCCGCACGTACGATTCACGATCGCACCCCGCAGTCGTACGGTGTAGGCTCGTGTCCGACGACGGAGTGTCAGTGCGACGACGGTCGGTTGATGTGCTTGCACACAGGTGTGTTATCCCACGACTGTGTGTGCGTGCATATGTGCGTGACGTGTGCGTAAAGGCAAGAGAACGACGGACCGTCAGTGAACAGAGAGAGAGAGAGAGAGAGAGAGAGAGAGAAAGAGATATAGATATAGAGAGATAAAAAGAGAGAGAGAGAGAGAGAAGGACGGGAAAGGGCGCGACGGTGATGCGGCCGTGAATCTTCGATACGTAGCTGCGCTCACGCCGCGCGTACACCGCGCGACACGACACGAATACAACGATAACGACGACGACGACGACGACGACGACGACGACAACGACGTCGGTCGGGGAACTACGGCAGGAGCGACAGAGAAAGGCGCGTACTCGTACGCGCTGCGAATTATCACGCGTAGCTACGACGCGCCTCCCGGCGCGTGCAGGCTCCTAGCTCGGTCGAATCCTTCGACCTCCTCCTCCTCGTCGTCACTATGGCGGACGACGAGGTTCTCTTCGACGATGTTTACGAGCTCTGCGAGATTATCGGCAAGTGAGTAACAAGAATTTCAGAGAGGGAAAGAGAGAGAGTGTGTGTGTGTGTGTATTATGTGTCTCTCCGCGTGTGCGAGAGAGCGAGCGCGCTACAGAGAGGGGTGCTGCGCGGGTATTGCGCGAGAGAGAAAGCGTAATGCGATTGGATGAACGCTGGTGGGCGGAGGTTTTACTTTGAACGTGTGTCGGTCTCTCGCGTGCGTCAGTGTATGCACGCGTTGCGCGCGCGGCTGCGCGTGTGTGGTGTTGCACACACTCGCCGAATAGGGGAAATAATGTGTGTAAGTGTGCACCTTGCATACAACACTGACGCGCGCGCGATACGAAACGGAGTGAGTAACGCGGACGCCGAAGTAGGGATATTATAAGAGAGATGCGAGTCAAGAGAGTGACGAGCCGCGGGCGTCGCGCGCGTGCGAGTTCCCCAGTTTAGCTTCTCCAGTTTTCAGCTTTATCAAATTCCATTCATGTAACGCGACCTGTCATCCGTGCTTACGAAGCGAGTAAAATCGCATCATCTTTCCCTTTCTCTTCCCGCGCGCTGTTTATATATCGCGCGCGCGGTAGCAGATTTGACCACCGCGCCGCTCTCTTGCCCCTCTGCCAGCCGCGATCCAGTTGATACAACCCGAGGAGGAACAATGTCGCGCGTTTCGTCGGACGTAATGATAACATTTTTTTAAAAACGAGTATACAGTTGTATATACGGGCTATGATTTAAACATCGCTCTGTTAAAAACCGCGCGACGTCTGGTTGCTTATACACGCGACAAGAGGTTTTCAATTTCTTTTTTTTCTTTTTTTTTTTTTATTTTTCAAACGCGCAAGTTCAAAGCAAAATTGATACAATACGGCGTTTCAGACAGTTAGTGTAACGTCTCTATCGAAATAAATGGTTTTTAGTTGGCATATTGGCAACAGCTCATTCGTCTGTCGGGTCTGCCTGTCGATAGACCATTTATCTAGACCCTCACATGTTTCGAACTCGACTTTTCCAATTCGCTCGTGTAGGAAAATTATTGCTCGACTTTAAGAATATCACGGAAAACACGCTGTGTGAAATACAGAGATAAAACATCGAAATAATTCAATTAAAAAAAATTGAAGCTTGAAAAATTAATATTCAGCATTTGAAGAAGATTATCTTGAAAAGTCTTGATTAGTTTTTTAATTAATAGTTCTAGTTGTTAAAAACACTTTTAAAATTTTCCTATCTAAGATAACGGTGAAAAATTACGTGATCAGAAAAAAAAAGAACGGTTTAAGCTTTATTTTGCAAAAACTTTAAATGAAATATAAGTATAAATTTTATTTTATTTGTAGTTTTTTTTTCACCGAAGAATCACGTCGGCGCAAAAAAAAAAAAAAAAAAAAAAAAACAGAAAACTCAAACTTTTTGCATAGATTATTAAATAATCTTTATTGCCACAGGAAGCGATCGTCGAAATTCCATGGGATGTATATACTACTTTCCTGTTGATTGCCAAGAGAGATTCACCGCGACAGCGCAATTGCAGTTTCGAAGCTTTTAATGCTCGTGTCGTGTATATCTCGTGTGTTAGGGATGATCGATCTCGCTGGAAACGGTTTATTTAATCTGCTGAAAGACTATGGCCCCGAAAAGCAGAGATTGCTGTGCCACGGGAACGCAATTTCGCTTGTATCGGAAGCCAATACTTGATTTATCATTCAATTTGGCTAACCCTGATGCCAGAGTAATCCGCGTCATGAACAAAAATACATTGCGAAATCGCATATTTGACAATCATCGACTTATGACTTGGATATTTATTTCCCCGCCTCGTATTTATAGCTCGCAATTATCGTGCTGCTACAAGCGACAGCAGCTTCATTTATTTATTGGCAATTTTTCAATATATATATATATATATATACATACATACATATACGTATGTCTGTTTTATTTTATTTTATTAAATGTGTGAAAAAAGTTTTTTAATAATTTTAAGATTTGAAACAAAAAGTCATATATTGATATCACAATGAAACGCGAATGCAAATTGAAACACGCGGATAAATTAATGTTTGTTTTGCTATGTGTTTGATTTTTTATATATTTCGGCATTCAAAAAGAAAACAAAAAATACGGATGTTGCGCAAATCGAAATATTGTTTAATCCGCCCTCGCGGATTCAATCAGGTCGCGATTTTGCCTTTTGTTTTTTTTTTTTTTCAGAAGAGACGTGTGTGAATTTTACACACACGCAGAACCGAAGCAACACACACGCCTTATTCGCAACTCTCCGTTTTTAGTATCCTCATCAGCATAATGTTATCACGTCTCGTACCTATATGGAAAATTCACAGTATCTTAGCATTAACGGTATGTTCTATTTTAAATTCCGTCCTTGTATGCTAATAGAATTTTCTCGTGGCTGAGAAATAAGCAGCATGCATTATTCGTATCTAATGTTCTTGCGATAAAGGCTATTTATTAAAACACGCTCAATCGATCATCACATCATGATGTGATGTTAACTCACATCTAAACTCGACGCGAGACGTCGCGAATTCGCGACTAGAAACTCTACTGTGATGAAAGTTTTATTAATATACGCGCTCTCTCTGTCCCGGGATACACGTTTGACAAATTCCGCTGATTAAATTCCATCTTAATTACAATTGATCGCGGAAAAAACAATAATAACGCGACGAACGATCGAATTATGACCGAAAATATTATTTTTCAATTAAAATATAAATCGCGCGCGCGTCACAAGCACGCGGCAGTTAGTTATCGCGCGAATGTTTCTTTGCTATCGTACAGACACTTAAATAATGACTCTCTCTTTTGCAACTCTCTGTCGCAACGGAGTTGAATCGCCAAGATCATATTTGTCGCAGAAAAAAACATTTCAACGGAGATACCAACTCGAGGATCATCATCCTACGTGTATGCTACCCGCTCGCGTGTTCCATGGACTTCATCAATTAGACTCAACACGGTGTTATCGAGAAGTGGTGCATTCTTCGTTCGTTACAGTTAATTAAAGTTAGTACAACCCCGCGCCGCGCTCCTTTCAGCGTCAATTAAACTTAAACACAGCGTGCCACAATTCGCGCACAAACGGCTCTTTTAAAGTCAATTCTTTTCAATCCGTGACTGCCGCGCGTATATAAGGGTTTTTGTTCCGTACGGTTAAAGTACGCGAGAGACAGGACGCGACAACGAACACACAAGTTTTCTCCTCTCCGAAAACGGTTTGTTTCGCCGGTTTCTAAAATCGCCGCGCTTTCTCTAAATTCTCATCAACCACCGTCTATTGTTTAATCGAGTTTTACAAATCGACTAAGGAAATAGAGTTAACTTCGGAGCGCGCGAGTGTTGACAAACAAAAGACTTGCTTTTTTAATTCGAACACTTTTCCGGATATCTCTCGTAATCTGTCTTACGAACTCTTACGAACTCCGTAAACTGAGTTTCGAGATTATCTATCGTGTATCGATTTCATTTTATTTTGTATTAAAAAAAAAAAACTAACAACAAAGATAGAAAGATATTTAAAAAATGGATATGGAGCGAGAGCAACGCAGTGTCAATTACCGTCTATCTGCTTGCGCAAGGAATGTGTTGTAAATAAATAAGGATCCCAGTTGCATATCGGTGAGACGTTGTGGAGGTGGAAGTCGGGGCGTTATCGTACAAAAGTTCTCGACGAACCTCTCACCTCCGTGTTCCCACGTCGCGTTTTCCTTGCTTGCATGGCGAACGAAAGCACCGAGAGAAATCCCCAGAATGCTCCAACGGATTTAAATCTCGATGCGGACACGTACGGGGGGGAGGAGGGTACGAAATACGACGTGGCATGCTCCGCTTTTACGATTCGCGCCCTACTTTTCATTTTCCCTCGCAAACTCTCGGATGGAGAAAGGTCCTGTTGGTTTGTGCGTTCCTTTGCACGACAACGCAAATTTTCGCGCTGATTATCTTTGAAACGCGAGAATTTTGTTCCTTGAATTTCCCCCGTGTGATTACGCGCGAATTCGCGATTTAACTTTTCCCGAAGAGAGTTATATACCGTTTTATTTGCTTAGTGTGCGACAAATTGTTAGTGTATAATAACGTACTTATATATAATATAATATCGTAAAGATAATGATATATGTTTCGAAGAATGTATTGAGAGAAGCGATAAAATTTTTAAAAAATAAAAAATTACATATTTATAATCTCACATTTAGTTGAACGCTTGTTTTATTTATAGCTGAGAATTTATTCCCGTTCTGTGCTTCAGGATGTAATGAAATTTACTTCGTAACGCATATATATATATATGTGTTAAGCCACTTGATGAACGAACAAATTAAATTGTTTCAATTTGGGAGACCATAATTGTCTTTTATATAAAAAAATTCGTATTCTGTTTTTTATTATATAAAACAATATATTAACTCGTAAATTAGATTGTAACCTCTCTGCTTTGATCACGAAAAAGGTCTTTTTTTTTTTTTTTTTCGTATATAATCAAGTCGCAGTATTTCATTACATCTACGTTAGTTCGTCGATTTGCGTTAAAAATGTTTTATCAATTTAGAGCAATTTTTAACATATTTTCTCTTAATATTATTTACTCACTGAGTTTATTTATATATTACATTTGTTTGTAATTAATAATAATTTTAACGTAATAAATAATAATAAATCCAACACACACACAAAACATTTTTTAATCGAGATTCAATAATCGAAATTATCGAGATTCAATAATCGAAACTATCGAGATTCAATAATCGAAACTATCGAGATTTTTCTCACGCGAATCGTACGTGAATTTATGTACTTGCATCAATGTTGTAATTGTAAATAACCCGACTAGAATAAATAAATATTCGATACACGCTCTCGCGTGACAAAAAACTTGAAAACATGTTATCAAAGTGGTCTGCCTGATATCAACAAAAGCCAAACACACCGTGTAGCGCGCGCGTGATTTTTTTTCTCGATTCTCTCGGTACCGCCATCTTTAGTTCAGTGAATTGTTTCTCGCGCGCGCGGTCAGGTGTGCGTTGCAAACGCTCCGCAATTTTGTTGTGATTTTCTTGTCGAAAGCGAGTATCGCGTAAGAATGAGGATCAAAGATAGAAAGTCGAATGTTGCGGTGTATAAAGACGATTGTGACGAACAGCGTCTTTGTGTATTTCGTCGCATGTTTTATTTTATTTCAAAGAAACGAGACGGTCGACGCTCCATTCGGTAAGTCTTATTTATAAATCAAGAAAATCAACATCTTCCAACGTTTTGATTTCTTTTTTTTTTTATATATTTGTTTATTTATTATTAATGACGGATTATACAACGGTTATAATTAATTGCGCCTTGATTCTTTGGAATATTTTGAAGTTGGCGTCGTTGTCGACTTCAAGTCGCTCGCGCGACATTCACCAAGTTTTTTGGTCGTCGCTAAGGTATGCGCTACTTATCTTACGTCCCGTGAAAGAAACAGATCGAGTTTTTTCTAGTACAAAGTAACTTTAAATCTTCTTGCACAGAGACAGCTTTAAATCTTGACGCTTTCAAGATAAATCTCGTTTTATATCATCGAGATAAAGCAGCCGCCTTGTCTCGAGAGTTCACGTAATTTTTTACATTTTACATGTGACGTTTTAATATACACGATTTCTCAGTTTGATTTGAAAAAAAAAATATTTATTTTAAAACATACTAGAGAACCTTAATTGTCGTTTTTGCATTGTAATAATAATCTTTGAGAAACAAAGTTTGCTTATTGTAAAATCTTAATCTGCTTTGTATATAAAGTGCAGTAATTAAATATATAAAGACCACAAGAGGGAAGAACTTGATAAGTCACAATTTTGTAACTTTAAAGGAGAGAGATTTTTTAAAGTTCAAAACGTATATGTATTTCTGTGTTACACGTTTTATAAAAATGTTTATATCTCGGAATGTACAACAAATTTCCCTATCTCGGATAATTTTGGATAATTAAAATACTTCATTTTAATTACCAAGTAACGTCAAAAACAGAAAATAAAAAAAAAGACTTATCAAGTTCTTCCACTGTGGTTTTCATATATATAAGTTTATTCAATATTTAAATTATATATATAATTATATAATTATATATATAAATATTATGTATAGATTATAGAATTATTCAATATTTAGATTATATATACATACATATAATTTAAATATTGAATAAACTTAAATACTTTAAATACATACATGTGTATATATATATATATACATATATACGTGGAGAAAAATACATATTTAAAAAGACCAATTTGTTGTTTATTCAAAAGTATTTTAACTACAAACAGTTCTACAAACATCAATATATATCATTGCAATGTCAGTATTATATAAAAAATATTCAACAAAGAAAATAATTGAAAATTAAAGTTATACATATAATTAACACGTGCTACATAAATGTAACGCTGTTATGCGTTTCAAATAACTTTTCCGCATAAGTTGAACATTTTTATTCAGTGCTTTTTGTACAAATGTTATCCTTTCTCTGCTATCGACACATCGCTCGTGTCGAAGATAAAGCATTCGCTTCGCACATCTTCAGCAAAGATATCGTATTCTGATTTGTAAAAAACTTGTCGCGACACATATATCATTCTCTTTGTAATGTAATAGTATTTGTAGCATATAGCACGTACAATACGCATTCGCGTTGCAACCAATTTCTGTCGGCAAATTGTTCTTTTTTTTTTCTTTTATTATTTTTTTAACATTTCTTTCTCACATGCAAATGCACAAAATAGCAAAATCCGAAACTGTTATATTCGATTTATCGCAATTGAAAATGCTGTTCGTTTGTACATCTCGCGCGCAAAGACGCGCATTGTACGAGATCGAAAGTGTTTCGATCACGTCAGAATGCCGACCACATCGAGCGGCGGCAACCACAACGACTCACGCAAATTATCAATGCTGCAGGCGTAGGAAAGACCGGCCTGGATATCGTGCGGACTCCATTTCAACCACGTGATCTTGTCGGTGATATCGTTGCACAAACACAAGTCTTTCGTGATCTGTTTGATAAACGGATCGTTCACGCCTACGAACGCCGTACCCCGCTTGGTCAATGGATCGTAGATGATTTTCCAGTAGAACCTCGGTACGTATATTCTGGCGTTCGGGCGTTGAGGATCCTTTAGATAAATTGGCTGGTGGTTGCCTCTTGCATCCTCTATGGACATAATATCGTCCGTTCCCGTGTAAACGTCGAGATCCAAATGCCGATTCTTGACGAACTGTCTCACGCTTATCTCGAGCGAATTCCAATTGCCCTCATTGAAGGATTTCCACTGAGGCGCGGTGTTCACGTACCAAAAGGTCGATCTCTGCTGTTCGGCGTACACGAAGTCCGCTTTAGCCACCAAATGACCGCGGGTGAGATATTGTTTGTTCTTCTTTATTACATTCTGAGCAGACGATCCGAGTATGTCAGACATCACGCTCATCTGGACGTCGAAGTTATAAGCTCTTTCTAAATCTATTCCGTTGTAAAAAACGCCTTTTTTAAACTGCATAGGTCTGTAACAGGCGATCGAGAGTGCGATATATTACACTTTTCAATTTTTACATCAAACGGTACATATTTTTCTAGTAATGATGATATTTTAATCAAAACACATTACATAAAAAAAAAAAAATAAGTTAGTATTCGATAAAACTAATCGAATACTAACAAATGTTTTTTTTTTTTTGGATTAAAATTTTATGAATTATTACTAAGTTTTGTTAAAACGTTATTATATTTATCTCTTTGCGTGTAACCCGATACAACTTCTAGAAAATCAAAAACAGTTTTGCGTGTTAACTTTTAATTAGATTGATGATAGAATTCTCTAAAGAATTTTCTTCCCGCTTCCGCGTTATTCGAAAAATCAAATTTATTCGAAATATAAGTTGACGAAACGTTGAGATTCCTCGTGATTCTCACCCTAATGAAGTTTTATGAGATTTGAATCAGGAAGCGCGCGAGAGTCGTGACTTGTCGAAGAACTCCGCGAACTTTTTTCTTATTCGTCAGTTAATGCGGCGGATTAGACGGCCGGATCAGTCACCAACGTGTCAACAAACAACCGCGCGGAAACTAAAATATATCGACAGAAATCTCGGAACACAATTCTCGGAAAAAAAATAATATAAAAAATAAATTTTATTTTTATTCGGTTTCGAAAAACTCTCGCTCGCGCAGCCTCTTTTCTAATAAAGAGATTTAAGTACCGAAATTGGAAAAATTGATTTTTGTAACATCAACCGTGTTCTGCGAATAGCTTACCTGACGTCAGTGTTTTGTACAGTTCCGATCATTTTCGACATCTTAAAGTACGTCGCTAACGTTTGACGATATCTAGTGTCGAAACATAAGTCGATAGTGCGAATAAAACCCAAGTTGGTTTGGAAACCGATCTCGGCCGGCTTGATATCGGTCTTTAAGCTACGATAGACTTCCCGTTTTGTAGGACAAGGTAGCCTGTTTGTATAACTGCCAACTAGATCGCTGTGATGTTTGCAAGTTAGGAACTTGATATCCATTAATTTTCCATCCACGCTAAATATCGTATTATATTCGCAAATTGCCATTAACTCGTTTTTCTTCGAATGTGTGAAAGAATTCGTTCTACCCGGGCAGACTAAGTAAATAGTGTTGCCCGAAGGAATAGTTATCATCCCGTTGTTGTGATTCGGATACAGAAAAGTAATCTGGTTGAGGGCATTGCGTTGTAAGATCAAAGGCTTGATACCGCCGGACGCGAGCACATTGTTAGGAATTGTGCAGCCTGAGAACAGTAATGGCACAACTTGTGAAACGACCGAAAAAGTTAGATATCAACGTTAAAAATGAAATAATAAAGATGATGATGATTTACCAGGAATGTCCGCTCTCGCGATCGTGATACATGCCAGTAATAGAATGATCGCCGACATGGTTCGAAACATGGTTGCGTTCGAAATGAGAAAAGATAAGACAAAGTTTCTCGTTTTTATACCCGGGACGGTGGTTATTTTTTTTTTGTTTTTTTTTTTGTTTTTTTAGGGTGGTCACACAATCAGACATCACGTTGATAAATAGTTGATAAAAAAAATGTTTATAATCTTGACACTCAGGGTCCGAAGAATTTATCGGTTAGATAAAGAAAATCGAGCGGCGTGTCTCATTTTGTTTTTCTAAGCAGAAGAATTCTTTTCTAAGCAGAAGAAAATAAAACTTTTTTTTGGAAATATATCAATACAAAAAAAAAAGAAAAACTGTTATTTATCAGATAACATCGGCAACTTTTTCAATATTGTTTTAAATTTTATTACAATGCAATAACTGACTTTAACGATTACGTGTAGTTTATATTTGTGTTCTGTAAAAGGTTTGCTAATTCCAAAAGATCACTTTAGAAGGTTTGTTTAAAGAGCTATATGTTTAATATCGGCTTGGGCGATAAAGGTCCGAACGTGACCCGACATTAATCTAATCCTAGCTTTTTAAACAAACTTCCTAAAGTAATCTTTTACTTCTAAGATTTTTTCTCGGTTGTTAGCGACCTTTTATATCAGTGTTTTTAAAACAGATACTCTATCGTTCCGGAAAAAATAAAATTTTTTCAGAAATTTTATCTTTTTTTGTTTTTTTTGTTTTTTTTGAGAGCGTTTTATTTATCGAAGATAGATAATATCACAGATATTTCTTAAAGAAATTCTTATCCTTAATAAAGATAATTTAAATACTCTGGACATTTCTGAAGTTGGCTCGTGTAAAACGGTCACGTTAACAGGTAAAACGTTATCACGATTTTTACTCGTCGATTTTGCACTTGTCGATTTTATTATAGCGACGCAATAATCTAAAGTGAAACAATAGAATTTCCAAGATGAGATTGGAGATTGATTGGAACATCACGGCTATGTATCATCTGCGAGATAACATTTCTTGTCGACAAATTATCCTCTCTTTTAGTTCGCAGCGCGAGCACGATGTTGAAAAGACTATGTGTGCACGCGGATAAAGTTTTGCTCGTAATTAACTTTTTAACTCTCGGTTGCGCACACGAGCAGTGAAAAAACATTTGCATCGCCAATATTAGGTATTTAAACGGTAATAGAGACAATGCAAAAACTCGCAATAATGCCATGTTTTAATTGATGAACATTTTAGTATCAAACGAAATACGTATTGCGGGTTTTTATCGTCACAATTTCCGACGAGTTTGAAATTTAACTTTTTTTTAGGGCCGGTTGTTCCCACTCCTCCGATAAATCTCAGCTTACTCGACGGGTTATTATCTGTAAGATAAATGTTATCGAGTACCTAACTAGCGCATTTCCCTCACTGTCTTCTATTTCTACATATTTATCTGTTAGACACACGATTTTACACAGGCATACCGAGAGTGTCGTGTATAAAAATTTATCTCTTGGTTTCTGGTTCATTTATTAGATAGATATTACCCGATATTTTATGTAACCCTTAAACTAACAAAAAAATAAGAACAAGACACTCGTGTTATCTAATATCGAGATATTATTTCTTACAAAGCTTATTTAACTTTGTAAATTATAGAATTCTTTCAAAAAAGATTTTTATGTATTTCGTTAATGATTTTTTTTTTTTTTAACGCGTATACAGACTATCGTGCAAAATTTGCGAAGCAAACATCAACGGCACGGATTATTTATAGATCGCGTCTTGTGCGGCGGAATATTGGTTGACAAACAGAACGGACGGCGCGGATGTTTATCGCGATGCTATTATTGCAGATAAACCGATATCTCTCTTATCCGTTAGAGTGGTCACAGAACTTGGAGCTGTACCAAATAGCTATTATATTACACGAGAATGCTCGCAACTTGCGAAAGCATCTATCATAAGCTCTTTGACGTAACAGAAACCAGGAAAATCAATTGTGTCTTGTATCTTTTGAAATAGACGCGTTCTGCTTAGTGTTAAAAAGACATCCGATAATCACAATACATCTTTGCAAAGTGTAAGGCGAACGGTTTTGTAGCTGCTCTTCCTAATGAAACTACCTAACATCCGCGCGATTCATTATTTATTGAGACTCGCTAATTAAATTTTGACACTTTTACAAATCTCGTTTTTTTAATGTTTTATGTTTGATATTGACGAGGTCAAGAAATTATCCGATTAAATTATCTCTAATTTTAATACACTGTGTATTCCGAGTTGGTTTGGTGATAAATAAATGAATCTTCTCTTTAAAAAAGACTCGTCCAGTCGACAATCGTTTTTATCGCGATGTTGATTTGCTCTTTTTGCGATCGGTTTAGTCGACGACGTGCAAATCTCGGAGTGTAATTTATCTGATATTGATATATTACTTATTTATTATATATATAATTAAATATATATATATATATGTTTCTTCTTATAAGTTTTAATTTGTTTCTGAAGAGAGTGATATATCATAAAGTCATATCATAAATTTTATCGTTTCCGGTGGGAAGAAAGTTGGAAATCGTTCGCCACTCTCATTATTGCGAAGTCTAGCTTCAAGTAATAAGCAACTCATAATGGTAATACATAGAAGGCGGAAGAGAGTACGTAATATCAGCGTCGGGCTCGGCTTAAGTTTCACAGAATCGTCGAGAGAGAGCGAGAGAGAGAGAGATAGAGAGAGAGAGAAAGTGTTGCATTTATGTACCGTGTTTCGGGTAACCGTAGCACATGTGCGATCTGTACGTGTCGATAAGAGGAAACTGCGCGCACATCGGGGGTAAGAGAGCGAAACCTGCAGTGAATAGTCCCGATGAGGGTTGTCGGCACGGCGCAAAAAGGATATATTTCAGTTCGAGTTAAACGAACTGAATCTCGCGCGAAGCGAACGTCTAACAGAAACGTTATTTATTCCTGACTTTCGCTAACAATCCCATTTAGCGGTTTCAATTTCCCATTCCTCTGTCCCTTTTCTGCGCGCGTTGCTCGGGCGTGTCCGTCGTGCATACTACTCGATATCTTCGGACGCAAAGGAGACACAGAAACGGATGTTAATGACGGGTCGCGACGCCGTATCTTGATGACTCTCTCCGGCAGTGTAGTAAATGCCGCTTTTGCAAACAAACATTCCAATTATATGATAGATTTGAAGCTTTTATTCAACGAAACATTTTGCATACATAACATTCAGATAGATAAATAGATAAATAAATAAAATTTTATTGATTTTTCTTGGATTTTAATTGCGAGTGGAAAATTTTTGATGAATTTCTCGATAGAGAAAAATTGAATTAGATAATTTTATTATAAAACCGATTTATTCATTCTATCAAATACAACAGCAAAAAATTAATAGAAAAAGCAATAGAAATTACACTAATTTGTCTTCATTTTATCTTTTAATTATTCTCTAAATAGACCCTTGTAGGAATTGACGAACGGCCCAGTATTGGGTCAATATCGGCAAACGAGGCTCGATATTGGTACGACAGTAGTAGCCAGTACTGGGCGAATATGCTTAATGATTAAATCGAGCCAACGCTGGCTCTTAAGCTCGGCACGATACTTACTTCCGAGATTGGTCAGATATGGATTTCAAGTATTGGCACAATGTTGCAATTTTATACTAACAAGACAATCTTAGCCAACACTGGCTAAATATTCTTAGTGGTCAGATAGG
>NW_018020609.1:189819-192221 GCF_002006095.1 Pseudomyrmex gracilis
GTCAGATAGGCCTAAGATCAGTAACTTATATGACGCCAACATTGTGGCGCCAATATGTTGATCGCAGGAATGATTTTCGATAAAATTAAAGTTTGAACATTGGCTCATCCGTGGTGCCAGTATCGGGCCAGTCGTTTCGCCGGTATATGAACGACTCTTGGCAAGACAACAGTTTCAATATTGGTCCTGTCTTCTTGCCAATACTGGCCCAATATGAATGCCGAACACTGGTGAACAAACGGGCCAATATTGGTCCTGTCTTCTTGCCAGTACTGGCCCGATACTGGCCCGGTCTTCTTGCCAGTACTGGCCCGATACTGGCCCGGTCTTCTTGCCAGTACTGGCCCGATACTGGCCCGGTCTTCTTGCCAGTACTGGCCCGATATTGGTCCTGTCTTCTTGCCAGTACTGGCCCGATATTGGTCCTGTCTTCTTGCCAATACTGGCCCAATATGAATGCCGAACACTGGTGAACAAACGGGCCAATATTGGGCTGTTATAAAATACAAAAATGAGACAATACTGGACCAATTGTCAATATCGAGTATCGGCTATAAAGGTTGGGCCATTGTTGGCCTAGTAGTATTACTGGAAGTCTGTCGGCAATTCCTACATGGGGAGCCTTTCATTGCTAATTTGTTTAAAAAAATGCATTATTTTATAAATGTTTGTTATATATTGCGCAAAGTCGTAATTATCTTCGCTATATTTCATTTTAAAGACACATAATCTCGGCTTTAATCACGTATATAAACATTTTGCGTTAATGATCTCGTTGAGTGGAGTATAAATCAGCAGTTTATGCTAGGTGCGCGCAGTATGTTCAGTGACAAGTTCTGTCTGGGGGGGTGAAGTAATGGCTTTGGCGTGAGCGGAATGTTATCTCGATCCACATCTGAAATTTCGAACAGATTGAACGTATACACACACACATCGATATTCTAATTGCCGTTTCGGAAAGCGGAATATTCTATATGAAACTTGGACGCTCGCATATTACTTGCGCTCCAAAACGCCTTCGGCGCAACTTGCGTCGATGTGAACAAACAAAGTTCAATTACGATAGATTCGAGCTTTCATTTACAATGACCGAGAGGTTAAATAGATTGTTGTATCTGACGGAGCGTGAGAATAATTCGATGCGATAATGAGAATAACTAATTTTCATCGCGGTGTACGAACAAAAACATAAACGTGCTATTTTACGTGTCACATATTTTTTTGGTTGAAATTTAATGTTCGTCGATATTTAACGAAATCTCGTGACGTTCCAGAAAATCAAACAGATCCTTACGCATTTTGTAAAAATTTTTTTACAAACAATACACTTTTGTTGTTCGTTTTGAAGAAAAAAAAAAGAACATCTATTTTTCTCCCATTCGTTTTATTTGTGCGTATTTTCTTTGAGACAAAAAATTGGTTCGGAATGTAGGTCGCGCGTTAATATTTGACCTCTTCTGGGTAACTGACGAGATGTCAATAACTTCTAATAAAAGGCCGATTACGCTGTCGCGCCGATCGCTTTATGAAAGCCTTAAAACGCTCAAGGGTCGTCTTGTAAGAGAGAGCTTTTAACAATGAAAAACGAGAGATGATGTATTTAGTAACTTGTTCGCGAGTGTGTATGTGCCGGTAGATGACAACGGCGTGTGCATATGACAGCAAACGATTTGCGCGGACACGGTTTTTAAAAAAACCGCACTGCATCGGAGAGTGAATTTTGTCGTGTTAAAAGTGCAACGTGAAATGCAGCAAATTAAACTTTTTGAAATAAATATGTTTTCGCACGAGTAATTATTTAAGTTTTATAAAATGAATTAATTGAATAACAGCACGAATATGTGTGTTACTAGAAACTATTATTCAGAGATCTAGATAAGCCAATTAAACAATTGTATGGTGTGTTAAACAATTGTAAATTACTTAAATATGCATTATATATATATATTTACAAAATTTAACATTTAATGTAATTATTTAACATTTAAATTGTAATTATTTATATAGTACCTCAGTTTGTTTAAAGCCGCCTAATAGCCAAATAATAGTTTCTGCTGGTGTCGTTTAATTTTATATTGCAATTTTGTTAATATGTTAATTCTTCGCGATGCGTGCTGTTATTGACTTCGATCGTGTATTTAAAAGAACGTATCAAATGTGCTCTTTCCATTATAACGCATTCAAGGATGTCAATCAAAACGTAATATATATACATACACGTCACGCGGTTTATTAAATAAATTAGTAAACTTCCAAAGTTGAAATAATCCGATGTTCGTTATTGGCACGACATGGTGTTATGAAATACGATTCCCATGTAGGAATTGCCGACAGACTTCCAGTAATACTACTAGGCCAACAATGGCCCAACCTTTATAGCCGATACTCGATATTGACAATTG
>NW_018020609.1:194011-239419 GCF_002006095.1 Pseudomyrmex gracilis
TCTGACCAATCTCGGAAGTAAGTATCGTGCCGAGCTTAAGAGCCAGCGTTGGCTCGATCTAATCATTAAGCATATTCGCCCAGTACTGGCTACTACTGTCGTACCAATATCGAGCCTCGTTTGCCGATATTGACCCAATATTGGCCCGTTCGTCAATTCCTACAAGGGTTGTTATGCATATTACGATCACGGTTTATTTTGTTGTCGCAAAATAAGATACATAAAATTAAGATAAAAAAGTGTTTAGACACGCGCGTACGATAATACATTAACGTACGATGATCGAAGTCGAAAATTAATTTCCGCGATGTATGTTTGAACGTGTCAAAAGTATATATATTTTACTGTCGTTATTTTCAATATCGTTGTATTAATTAAAAATATATCTGTTTTATATTTCAATTAACTGGTGCAAAAACTTGTGGTTTTTTTTTTTTTTTTTACATCAACAAAGGACACAGAGAGTGAAAAAAAGTCGACAATAAATTAAATTTACACGCACGTTACTGTGAGCAGAGAAAAGTATAATTTGTGGTTTGGTGCGAGAGTTCATTCTACACACATTTCAAATGTAATTTCCTTGTGTACTTATTGCAGTTTAATATTCTGTCGCACGTAACACATATATATATATATAGTCACATCGTACAAACCACAAGGATGCTTACGTGAACCGCTGCACGCACATTCTCTCCGTTGCGGGTTTTCATGAATTCCATGAATGTACGCGTGGTTATCATTCGATAGATAACCCGAGACCGGTATCGAGTTCGATTCTTAAGTATAGTATCTGTGCGCGATGCGCGTGACCTATTCGCGCACTTAATTAACCTGTTTAGATGGTTAAAAGTCGTCCTTGATATCGTGTAATTTTGATACGCGATATTGATAAGCCTTGATCCGTTGCTGCAGATCTGCGATTCAGAGAAACAATCGAGCAGAAAGATGCGCTAAACAGTTTTTTCTTCTGTGGTTTTAAACTGTATTCTTATTTTACTACTACTGTTCCACATATTTCACTCGTTATTTCAATATTTCAAGATTTTATTCAATATTTCTATTTGTTTTTTTTTTTAAAGAAAAAGAAATAATTTTAAGTCCAGAAAAAATAAAAGCTAAACTTTTATCTATTATGGGTGTAATAAAATAAATTTTCGTGCACTCGAAATTCTCTTTTGTGCTTCTTCGTTTCTTCTTCGTTGTTTCTTTGTTTCATCGTTTTCTTAGCGAACTATAACCTATATTGACATTTCTTCTTTTTTTTTTTTTTAAGTTTTCTTACACTTAATATAAAAACCTTCGTAAAAATTATACATATAGGTACATGTGTAAGAATATAAAGGTGGTACGTACATGCGTAAGAAAAACTATGGAGTTATAGTGCACACGCGACATTTAAAAATGGCGTTAGGTCACCGGAAGAACGTGACCTTGGCCTATAAAGTGTCAAAGAGATCTGAAGAAATTTAATACTTTACCTCTGTTCTCTCAAAATTGTACATCTACGTAAAGTTTCAATAATTCGATCGCGAATAAACCAAAATTTTAACATTGTATTGAAATTTCGTATAAAATTTCTTATTTTCTTTTTCATTACCGAATCGTAAGGGTGTGTGCTCCGAAAATGCGGGATAAATCACAGAATGGACTATTTTTGACAGCAAACCCGAAGAGACGATGCGAAATATTTTTCCAAAATTAAAATCAGATCGATTGTTCTGTTAATATTCACGTCAGTATTAATAGCGCGCGATATCTGATTATCGATTGATGAGACGTGTTCTATTCATGATTTGCGGATTATCTTGACGTAATTCGTGCTCGAGCGACTCCCCTCGAGCGAACGTAATTATTATTGTTGACGTCTCGCCCGCATTGTTGCAGGGGACCATTCAGCGTCGTTCGGAAGTGCATTCACCGTCAGACGGGGCAGACTTTCGCCGTAAAAATCGTCGATGTGGCGAAGTTCACATCGAGTCCCGGGCTCAGCACGGCGGGTAAGTACACATACATATATAGCAAATGGCGCATGGAAGTCGTTTCTGACGAAGAAAACCGAGAACCGGAATTGTGTTTCTCTGATTTCGATAAACTTCGAACATGTCACAAACGTGAGAAGCTTTATAACATGACGTACGGTGTATTTTTACAAGTGAGAGTATCGCTTTAAATATTGAATTTGAACAAAAGCAGGTGTTACTTCTGATGTTACTTCGCAAAAACATTTATTTATTTTTATATATTTTTTATATATTATAATTCGAATAATATATAAGATATTGTTATGAGGGGGATGTTCTTCAGTATATATTTCGATAGATTATTTTTTTTTGTAATTTTAAGAAATTATTATATAACGCTTTGGTATTTTATGTTTTGTTCTTGAAAAAAACCACATAAGAAAAGAAGTTTTATTTTAAATTTTATTTTAAGTGTTTTCTAATTATTTTTATATATCTATTTAATCATTTCGGTAATATATTTTGGTAAAATGTTTTTTTTTTTTTAATTTCAAGGAGCTATTTTAATTCCTCGTTGCCTAAAACGAGCAACGTGTGAAAAAAAAAAGAAGATTTATTTTAAGATTTTTTTTTGTAACACACACACGTACGCGCGCGTTCTTTGAAGTAAGAGAGAAATAGTTTTCCACCGTTTTCTTGTAATACTCTCCATTAATTTCCCAATGTCCGTGAAACAAGCCCTATACGCTTCCCATATCCGCCTACCTGACAACGTGCGTTTTCCCCTCTACGTTGTACAATTGACTGAACGCACAGAGAGGGTGGTTCAAGTCGTGAACTGGCGCGAGAACCATTGTTCAATTGAATGGAAAGGCGGACCATTGTCGCCACGCGCATTTTTCGGAGGTTTAACCCCCCGACGAACTGGCCGACAGATCCAGACAATATACGAGAAGCATTGTTTCAAGTCCGTTTTTCTCTCTAATAAAGCGCGTTTGCTCTGGAAATGGGGGATAATATTTAATTTCCGTCGAGGTTAGCGCGCGGAAAAGTGGCGAGCGTTCGCAACTACTTCGTACCAGAGATTTATTAACAGACAAACAGCCGGGAGAGAAGATCAGCAGTAGAGAAGATCGAGTTTGAAACGACAACACTTTCTCTCTGTTCGGTTCGCGGAAAGATTTCTTGCGAGACTGATAAATGACAATGTGGAAAAAATAACTCGGATAGAAAAAGAAAAGAAAGAATTTTATATCAGAAGCATATTCTACATGTGCTATTAAAAAAAAGAAGAACACAACACAAATGTTCAACTAAGTATAGGGAGTCTTTGACACATCACGTGTTACCTCACATGAAAATGTTGTGGATTATATGGGAACGAGTGGTGGTTTGTCTGTTTTTCGTTCTTCCGTTTGTGAAACATTGCTGATATACACAAGACGAGATATTTGTTTCACCGGAGGACAATTTTGTAGAATATTGCGAGGACGTCTTTTTCATTTCTTTTCTAGCACTTTTAATACACACGTATTACAGGTGCTCTTTCTTCTATCGCGTACGTTGGTGCTTTTTAATTTCACGCAGTTTTTAACGGCAAAAATAACGTAAAAAACATAAATGTTTTTTAAACGAAAAAGTTAAATAAATTATCCAACAGTTGTGAATCGAGAACGAAACTTTTTGCTTTTTAATCGCGCGTAAAATTTACATCAACAAGGTTTTAATACATATAGCGCGCGATTGTAACGATTTAATCATCAACTTCCAAAATAATGGGATAATAATTTTATGATAAAAGTTTGAGGGGAAAGTTTTTATTACAAACTAAATTACTCAATGAAATTATCGATGAAAAAAACGCGGGTATAAACACACACGCACACACACACACACATTTTCTCTCTCTTTCTCTGAATCATTTATGTACTTTCATCAAGAAAGTGTATTCGACAACTAATTACCAATTAATTTAATCACAAGAATGTTAATTAAGTAAAAAAAAAAGAAATTACTATTTTCAATTTTAAAATTTATAAAATTATATAAGAGCGCTGGTTATGAAAAATTTCTCGTTACACGTTATCGGAAAAGCTATCGTGTGGACTACACGGCAAAAGTTATGTGCCTTTGGCTAAAACTGGGGTGCAATTAGTTTCTTCCACCCTTCTGCGATATGTTTCTGATTTCGTGCGGCTAAAAAATACGAGCGCTTTCGTTACAACCGACTTTTGTATCTGCCCGAAACTGCAGATTTCACTGCAGTTCGATGCAGATACGGCATCTAAATTGAGTTCGGTAAAACGATTGGGGAAACAAAGTTTTTATATTCAATTTGAATCACATAGTGGTTTCAAAATTTTGCATCAAAATATAGGTTTTAAAATCGTGTCTTTTATATCTATAGAAAAATTATCTATATAAAAATATCTTTATATATATAAAAATTATCTATATATAAAAATATCTGTTAAAATATTAACTTATTCTGATTTTTTTTTGTCAATATTTGCTTTTGGTTTTGGGGTTTAATTATAAAATCGTGTAAATTTATGCGCCCGTGTAGCGTTGCAACATTAATTCTCTGTTAAATATTACATTGAATAATATTATATAATATTGACATTTGAAATATTAGTTGCACACGTGTCTCACATTTCTTCCGCTCGTACATTATATTCATCTCTTCTCTTTTATTTCATATTATTTGCTTTTTCAACAATATTGTATCGCGGCGTTGTATCCAATTTTGAATTGTGTCTAATTTTAAATTACATTTTCTGTTAATTACAAATTTACAGGTGACACTTTAATGAATTTTTAAGTCTTACAATTTTTACATACATTTTAATAAATTTTAATAACGAAATTCATTTTAACAAGGCGCGAAACTATAAAACTATATGTGTATTTAAATATACGTAAAATATAGAAAAATGAAAAATACGATTTTGTTATTCAGCGGTAATATCTGATCGCGTCTTGCATTACTGCGATTTTTATCGTAAGAAAACCATCTGGTGCGTAAAATTTGCATTTCGCATGTTTTAGATTTGAAACGAGAGGCTACAATATGCCATATGTTAAAACATCCGCACATCGTGGAACTGCTGGAGACTTACAGTTCCGAGGGCATGTTGTACATGGTATTCGAATAGTGAGTATATATATATATATAAAACTATCGAACTCGTATTTTATCTTTTTTTTCTGCAAGTGTATTTTATGTTCCTACATTTTTTTCAAATAAGAATAATCTAGAACAAACATATGCGCGTATGCGAACACTCGTCTTTGTCCGGTTTATTGAAACTCAAATAGCGCGATTTTGAAAACTTTTAGAGATTAAGAGCGGGAAAAAATGTACAGCTTATTATATTTATAGACTTTTAATCGTGAACTTTAAGCCGGTCCTGTTTTAGAAGCGGAAAACTTTTGAAACGAAGGGCGTCAGTCGTGTCCTTTATATGCCAACAAGTCTCTGTTCTCTCTCGTCTCTGCGTAATTATTAGCAGCTTATCAGACTAATGGAACGTTACACACACGCGTTACAGGCGATAGTAGATACTACGTCATGGGACGCATCGGATTTTTTTTTTTTTTTGTCGAATTTGTCGAAAATTGAAAGAATCGAACAAACATACGTGATTTTCCTTAACGGCTCAATCTTTTCTCGAAAAAGCACGTTTTCCATTTAATTGTTTGCCATATCTATTATAACGTCCGACTATACGGTTTGCTATAATTGGATACACACATCCGAGGCGATCTTGAAATAATCCACGCTATCGGATAAGATAGCCACGGTTTTTAATAGATTCTCGGTGCTCAAGGCGCTTTTTAACGAGACTATTTAAATAATGTGACACACATACGCGCGCGCACACACACACACACATAGCGTCGCGCACTTCTTTACTTCCTTTAGCTCAATGAGATGAGTTTTTGTCGAACAAAAAAACATCTTTTAACCAGTGACGTTATTTTTCATTGATTTTGCCGTTATACACGCGCGATTAGTATTTCGATCGATAACTTTATTAGAAAACTGATTATTATGCGTTTCAAAACGTTTCTGTATACACACACACATGTAAAATTGCGACACGCACGAATTATCATAAATAATAATGTCTCGAGAGTGCAATTGATTATCGAAAGATTATCGATAAATCTTGCCTGATCGATAAATTTATTAACAAACAGAAACGTGTGTACACAATTTATTCAAGCGTATTCATCGACGTCCTATCGGGTGTGTTCTGCGTTTTAATATTTTGTTTTCTCTTTTTTTCAGTATGGACGGCTCTGATTTGTGCTTCGAGGTCGTCAGACGAG
Organism: Pseudomyrmex gracilis; assembly: GCF_002006095.1. Classification (NCBI taxonomy): domain Eukaryota; kingdom Metazoa; phylum Arthropoda; class Insecta; order Hymenoptera; family Formicidae; genus Pseudomyrmex; species Pseudomyrmex gracilis. The sequence goes on from NW_018020609.1 coordinate 200,311, forward strand.
CAACTGCCGGATTCGTGTACAGCGAGGCGGTTGCGAGGTAAAGAAAATTCATTATATCTATCATCACGTTCACTTCGCGAACACAGCGCAGACATACATACAGTGCATCCATTTGAACATTTATCTCTCTCGAAGCTAAGAACAGAAACGTTTTACGTCGTTTTACAAACGTAGCGCGACTCGGCATCACGCCGAGTAAAATTATATCGCGACAGTCTCGGAGTATAATTCCGTTCCCGAACGGTGCAAGATTTTCCGCGGCGCGTTCTCCCAAGTAATAACAATCGCATTTCATTTACTACACAATAACGTGCTTTTTTTATTATTCTTCTAATAATAATTATCGCAAGCATTCTTTTTTAATAATGTTTTTTTTTTTTTTTAATTGCGCTTTAATTATAATTCTGTCTCTCGCGTTATCTTCGGGTTTTTAAATAATTTCACGGAAACGTAAAATTAAACAGAAGAGAATTGTGTTCGATTTTTTTCTCTCGGCATTATTGTGTCATTCTTGTGATAAAACGAAATATTGCACGGAGCGAAATACTTTATTTCGCACGCGTTTCTTCGAACAAAACCAATTTTAATTTCCTTGTATTAATTCCGTTTAAGGCGTCGTGCGTAAATCGAGGCGCGAGAAATTTGATAAATTAATTGCTTTCTCCAAGTCATTTCCCGAGAGCTCGCTGAAACGCGATTAATGTCTGTACGTTACACCTCGATATAATGCAAACAGATTCTCGCTCGAAAGAGAAAGAGAGAGAGAGAGAGAGAGAGTCTCTCCAGAGCGTAATAAATCCCTGTCTCGATAAATCCGTGACTGCGAGCGATCCATTAGATTCTGCTGTACTCGTTTATGTCACGCTTGAACTAGTCACACAGCAGTAGTCCTCACCTCAAAAGGATCCTATTAAAACTCGTTACAATCTTATATCTTTGACGACGGGGAGAAGCGGATATGTACGAGTTAATGCTCGGATATCGGAGCAAAATATCTGTAGAAAACGTTAGCGCATTGAAAACTACTTGATTTATATATGTTCAAATAAAGAAACACTCGCATTCCTTCAAGCGGAGATGATACGTAAATTCTCCTTCGATTTTTATTTTATCTCGAAAAAAATATATATATGTGTGTGTATATATATACGTTTTCCTGTTTTATGTTATTCCCCAACGTCAAAGATATTTCATCGTTAATATCATATGTCAAACGCACAGACATCATATTCGCCACACGTACTACGCAGTACAATTCTCTTGCTTGAAGGATTATCTCTCTCCCAAGTACTTTGATTGATACCGTAAAAAGGACAACGAATGCATAGCAAAGCCCTTCTTTTCCGCATTATCACAAAAAAATACATGAAAATGTCAAGAGTCACTTGGGGAAGGATTTTGTATCGCGTTGTATATAGTTGCGCGCATATGAGTGTTGTACTTCAACGTGTATTCGTTGTGGAACAAAAGCAAAATGTCAAAGATCATACTAATTAACTAAAACGCAACGGCCGCCTTCGCTCGACGTGCGATCCCATACACGCAACAATTTCGCGAAACTGAAAAATATATTAAAACATTTAACATATGACATTTTTTTTTTTTAAATTGCTGTTTTTATTTTGTTTTAATAAATCACTCTTTTAGATTTTTGAGTTTAAATTTACACACAAGCGTTGACATCTTCTAACTTTATCTCGGACGAAACCGCTGGAATTTTAGAGATGTAATAAAACTTATTTGTTTACGTAACAATGTTGAGACGCGCTTTTTTAATTAAAAAGTATATTAAAACATAATATATATGTCAAAAGGTTTATTTTTTTTTATTTTTAATAATAAATTGCTCGTTTTTAAATTTCGGAAATGTAATTCACACTTTCGCTTCGTTCGTTGTCGATTATGTATCTTCCGACTTTGTCTCACGGATGTGAAACCACCGCCGGGGAATATTTAAGGACTTTGTGGGTGGTAAAATCATTACATGACGTAACGAGGCGTGCCTTAATCGTTCTATTTAAATTCTCGGAAAGCGCCTCGCTCTTTATGCGCCGCGAAATATCCGCGTTTTGTATATATCTGTCTTTCGCTATTGTTCTCGACACGAGGACGTGCTCTTCCACCTCCCGGTGACATGCGGGGGCACAAGCGGCCCCGTTCTGGTACCTAAGAAAACTGCACTTTCTTTTACAGTCACTACATGCGACAGATCCTCGAAGCGCTGCGTTACTGCCACGAGAACGACATTATTCATCGTGACCTGAAGCCGCAGTGCGCCCTCCTGGCTGGCAAGGAAAATTCCGCCCCGGTGAAGCTGCGCGGCTTCAGCGTCGCCGTGCAACTCCCGACCTCGCAGTCTAATGGCGTTGGTACGTTCATATCTCTTTCTAATTCATTTACGTTTTTTTCACCCTTCCCACGCGATATATTTTACGTGGCATTTTGTCTAGAGATTCACGTGGAAAGCCGCGCGACGTCAGCTCCGCGACCCTGTTATTAATGATTCCCCTTATCCGGGGCTCGTTCTGTGTGACGTACACACAATTATTATTGTTCGTTTAAACTCCAAAAAAACAGTGGCGTATGAAAAACCAGTTGTTGTTAAAATTGATGCACTTTGAAAATTTAATCAATTTAGGAGAAAAAGTTAAGATTCCGACAAGAGAATAATCGCAAGCGAAAGTTTCATTTTGGGAAAATTGGTTTTTACTTGTCCCACTTTATTCTCACTTTTTTCTTGCGCGCATTAGCTGTCACGGTCGCTGTAATCAAAAAAAAAAAAAAAAGAAAAATTATCAGTTGCTTGCAAAAAGTTTCTCGCATTTCCATGCAAATATCGCGCCTAGTTTTTTTCAAATCAGACAGATTTGTATAATTTTGTGCGAATGTTTAAGAAGTGTTTGAATATAATTTTCCAACGCGCGCTTGAAGAAAAGTTTTTCTTATCTCTCTTATCATAAGACGGAATATATAGTACACTTTTTTTTTGTTCTTCTTGTTAAACTAAATTTTCTAAATCGCGATCACGGGGGGATAGCATTTTCGAAATGAAATCTCGCAAAATCTTCTTTATTACTTCGCACCGAATGAGATGTATCGATAAATCCGGGAAACACAAATCGAACCGAAGCGCGAAACCGTCGAAGCGTAAAAAAAGCGGATTTATTCAAAAAGCTATGCAAATTGTCCGACCGCCCCGTATTGCCTCCCTCTCTCCTTCCCTTCTATCTTTTCGTGACATAGTTCGCAAGAGCTGACAGAGCGTGCTGCTTTTAGCGCGACGGCATTGAGAATACTAAATTTTTCATAATATTTTTAAGTGGAGTCGGCGCTATACGAAATAGGGCACGCGCGAAATTATTACACACGGGTGGGGAGAAATATACGAATATTCGCCGGGAAACGTGCGTTCTTTGCATGATTGCGAATCGAGACAAAATGTGCTCTCATCAGAATTTCGCCGGAACGGCTCTTACTCTTTGGAGTATAAGTGAATTTATTAATTCTCAAAGTTCCTCTCGGTGAGATTTTTAGGAAATTCTTTCGATGAGAATACATTTTTTTGTTTTTTCAGTGCAGCGATCTTTCGAAACCCACGTCATTTTTGCTCTCCTTTAGAAACGCGAAATATCTCGAGAAGAGTTTATAAATAACTCAAGTGAAGATAAATATTTCACACGTGAGTTATGTGATACTTTCCAGAAATGAAGGAAGATTTTATGAAAAATTTTTACACCAGCGCCGACGCCACTACTTGTGTTTTAGCAAAATTCTACGCTAATATGTATAAACTGTTTCCGCGATAATTATTATATTGCGCTTAATGTCTGTAAATCACTTGAGAGGCACTATTCAATGCTTTATTGTCACAGCCATTTTGCCCCGGTAAATCAACTTGCGTATACAATCTATAATTTACTTCTGCGAAGCGTTAATTTTCCGGTTTGATTGTGATCCGAACAAACCAAATTTTGCGCACTAAATTAATTTCATCAACTATAAACATAAGATTTATGTTTATATTTATTCTTCGCAAATTCACAGGTCACATTCACATGTGTCAATCATACGCAATTTTAGTAACTTTATCGTTAACTTCTTCAGTAATAGTTTTTTTTTATCGTACGTTTTTGGAGAGAATTGTTTATTTTTATTTTTGTTATTGCGCAAACGCTGGAAAAATTCAGATAGAGGATCATCATGCATTCATATTTATACGCGGAGAGGTTCGCGATAATTTAAATATTTGGAAGAGAGAAAGAGAGAGGAGAAAAGAAAAGAAGAGAGTGTTAAGCGGATGCATTTATTTACAAAAAAGTTAAATTTTTTTTACAAACATGATTGAACAAATATTTTTATAAATATAGCATATGTACATATATATTGCATATGTGCATATATATGTATATATGTGTGCACGTGTGCATATATGTACGTACGTACGTACGTTTAATCTTTTTTTTTTTTTTGTGACTCGACGTAGTAAACTTTTGCACTTATTTTTAGAAGATTAATGGACTATAAAAAAGATACCGAGCTTCAAATCTGATACTGCAACACGGTCGTCGATATGCTTTGAACAAAAGATATATTGACACGTCACACTTGTCTCGTTGCGACGTTAAGATGTAATTTTTTTTTTTAACTTCAGTATTCTTCCTCGTGAAAACTTATAATAGTAGGGAAGTGGCCAATTCGAGGCGATAACCAGATCAATCGTGTCAATAAGAATAAAATAAAAGAAGTTTACTGACACGAAGATCTGATTATCGCCTCGAATTGGCCACTTCTCTATTATTATAATTTTTTTTTGTCAGCACGTCACACGTGTGTTAAATTCGTTCCCTGACCTTTCTCTTAACGTTTGTGACTTTATTTATTCGCACACATGTGTGTCCGGAGAAGTTTAATTTTACTTCGTTCGGGGCAACATTGTTGTCTTCTCTCGTTGTGAGCCGAATTTGTCGTGACAAGAGCGAATATCGTTTAGCCTCGCGCGCGTCCTCCTTTTCGCGCGATGACACTAAAGTAAGAGAGCTTTTAAAATATTCAGCGACAAGCTGCGACTGTGAGCCTGTCCTCCTGGAGAAGTAGAATTATTGCCGAGGATATATACGCGGATCGTATGGTAGAAAGATGATCAAAGTTCTCGGGAGTGTATAAATTAAACCGCTTGTCTTCTTACGGAAAGATTTTTTTTTCCTAGATATTGTGATATACAGCGTCATTTTTTTTTTTTTTTTTATCGTAACACGACCGCGATAATTCCAACTGATGAAACTGAACTGTAATATCCATCAGATGATGGTGTAAAAAAAAAAAAAAAAAAAACAAAAAAAAAACTATTGAAAGCGCATTGAATATTGCCTCCTCAGAATTTGTTAGTCAAATTTTTGTCTTTTTTTGTTCGAGTTTTTTTCTTTGATACGGATACGATGTGTTTTCTGACTCTCATCAAGCGCCACTTCAAAGACACTCGGTATTTTTGTATCGTATCGCTCTCTCTCTTCTGTCTCTCTCTCTCTCTCTCTTTCTCTTTCTCTCTCTTTCTCTCTGTTGAATGCCTTATACTCTGTGATTATATTGGCTGGCTTGGTCGATGATTGGCAAATCACATTCAAAAAATCTCTCGGTGTTCGATGTGCAGAATGCAACGGCTTCTATCGGGTTTCTTCTCTTCACGATCATCGTGATATATTATACTCTCTTTCTCTCTCTCTCTCTTTCTCTCTTTTCAGCCTCAATATCGGTTGGTGTTTTGTGCATTTTTTTTTTTTTTTTTTTCTACTTACGATCTTTCGCTGCTTCGATATCGCATGGTTTCACAATATATAAGTAGATGCTCTTGATGTTAGCGACACTTGCATAGTTGCCGTTTTTTTCGTATAAATTATTATACATACGTTTATATATGTATTGACGTTATCGCTACACATAATGTTTCTTGGGACTGATTTCGTATACTTCCCGTTGCGTGATCGGCGCAATTATTACCTTGCCGCGTGCGTTTCGAAGCAATTTGTTCTGCTCAGTCGGATACATTTATTTCGCCATGCGATATTAAAGAAGCGTCACGCGAGATAAATTGTTTTCCACCATCTCGCAATTATATTATACGTATCATTTGTATCAATATCGGTTAACGACCGTGTTACTTAATATCAGAGCGACAACGTCAGCATCCGCAACGTTGCCGTTGAGAGCTGTTGATCGAACGCACGTTTATCGGTCGATTATCCAAGTAACTTGTGTTGTTGATCAATTGTGTGTTTCTAAATAATTAATCGCGCTATTAGAGTACGCGTCTGACGGGTAAAACATCGGAAAAACGTTTTAGTTTGCGCACAACGTGAATTCCGTTTGTCGGAACAACATTCTCTCACATTTGAAAGGAATCTTCGTGTAACACCGATGAGATTTGCGGTAAAGACACACCCCGTACACGGCGATGCTCACGAAACATAACACTTTCACGGTAACGAGACGACAGGATCAAGTGTTTCCGCTCGATCGATAGTGAGAATTTCAACGGCGATAAGAACTTGAAGAGAGTTTAGGGGTTTAATTGCCCTCACGTTGTAAGAGACGTTACGCTTTTATACGCCGTAAAAGTCAGATATTAATCTCCTCCAATTCCGCGAGCGAGGGCTATTCGCCTCTTCTGCTCGTCTCGGTGTTCGAGGAAACTAATTTGGCATTCTGAGAGCGGACTTGACGGCGGACTCTCGCCCTAAATATAGACCAGACATCGAACTGGAAAACCCGTCGTCGTTCGTTGCGAACGCTCCAACTTTTTGTGCACGCGATTTCTTCGCGCGCGCGCGAAACGAGTCGGTTTTCGCTGCCGGAATTAACTTCAGAAACGAAATAGACGTTTCCGACAGAGATTTTTTTTTTTTTTTTTGTAAAAAAAAACGCGCGTTAAATGCTCTTTCACCCGGATTTTTATCACACGGCTGATATATGTGTATACACATCTCTCCTGACGCGCGCGCGTCTCATTTTTAAACGAGAAAAGTTGCTTCACAAAAACGCGAAATGTTTATCATTTGCGCTTTTCTTCCTTCGAATCGTTTTTTTCTCGCGAATCACGCATTTACACACACGGCGACTATTTGCGCGCGGAAACCGCGCGTCGATTCTGATTACACGCATCTGATAACTTGAAATTTGGTTTGGATGAATACAGCATGTTACACGACCGAGTATCGGCAGTGTCTGAGCCCAAAGGGGCAGCTCTACTTGAAGGCCGACAACGAGGGTAAGCCTGATCTAACCTTTAATCATTACTCTTCCGCAGGAGCCTTGTCTCATCTCACGCTCATATATATATATATATATATACATATATGTATATATATATATATAATCTATATATTTACACGTATACACACATTTCCAATTTTTATAACAACCACCACGTCCACACGTTTCCAATTTGTTATAAACCACCACGTCCACACATGTGTATAATCATATTTTATTAACGTTATTCCTCGTGTAAATCCTCTGTCTTTCTCTCTCTTTTTTCTCTTTCGTCATTTACACCACGATACTCTAGAAGCTGCCACTTGCTTGCCTGCTTGCTTTACGCGCGTTCGTATGTTTACTTACTGGCTAAATCATTAAATACGTACGAGAGAAGCTGACTAATGTATTATCTCTGAGATCGAAGCGTCCCGCATCTCCATGGAGATGTGGGACCGGGCTTGGAAATTTATCGGAAGATGTCACCCTCGAGTCGTGTATAACGCTTATCGTCACGCTGGAATATTAATTGCAAAATTATACAATCGCTTCGCTGATAATTTAATCGCGAAATTTTAACTGCAATTTTTGTTTGTCAATTGTCACTCGCGCGTGGACGCAAACGATTTCTGATTATAATTGTTGTTATTCTTCTATTCGGAAATTTATTTATCGCGTGCGCGTTTTATCGCGTATATACGTTCCGATTGTAAGCAATTAAATTCGTTGTTAAAAATGTTCTTTCGGGAAGATAGCCGGAAGGGTGTTTTTGAGAGAGAAAATTTGTTCTTCGCGTTTTATTGCAAAGTTTATTACGTAAACGAACACGAATTAAAGCAAGCCAATCCGACAGACTTCGCACAGACTTTTATATACTTAACATAGTTAGGTGCAGAGATTTTTTTCTCTATATATTTGTCACGAAATACAAGTAAACTCACTCAGAGACAAGCGCGCGGAGATATATATATATATATGTATACAATCTCGATACAATCTCAACATTTTACATACCGATAGACGCACACACACACGTATGAACCATCACCAAAGAGAAACCAGTGTCAAAAGTCAATCAGCGGAGCGATGAGATCCTCGACTTTGATCTCGCGCGAGAGAGAGTAGAGTTCTGGTTTCTTTGACAAAAACGAAGCCAACCCACAAAACGAACACAGCCACAGGTTCTGTCTCCCACTACGGATAACGACGTTGAACGATTAAAAAATGAAAAAAAATAACCAAATAACCAAAAAAAACCAAAATAACCAAAGTAACCTTTGTCGTCCGTGCGAGGAAGAGACCGAGCGGAGTTTCGCGCGCACGGCGCTCGAAATATCCATCGCGCGCGCGCGCGCGTATGCACCGATAACAAGCGCTTCTCTTTTTTTCTCTCTGTTGTTCTTTCCGATAGGCCTGATCTCTCCGAGCTGCAATTTCCCTTTCGAGGACCTGACCGACGCCGAGGATTCGCTAGTGAGCGACACGGAGGACAATATCGGTATCGACATTGCCTGTCAACACGCATCTACATTTTTAACAGCTGATAATAATATAATGCCGCAATCGGGGGGAGGTAGAATTAAAAAATTATATATCGCTTCTCTCCGTTAAAAGGGGAAAAAGAGTTACTTTTCAGTAGTTAAACCTTTTACGCGTCCTTGAGTCGAGTGCCCGGTTCCTTATATAACATCGCCGCGATCGTAATTTACCATTGAGAGCCTGCTGTTTCCAGTCGGTATCAAGGCCAGGGCACATACAGGGTGTTTCCCCGTGCAATTTCTTTCCTTTGCGTATTTTTTAACAGACATTGAAAGAAACATCCATTCAATTAAGAACTTTGATCAAAAATTCATTATAACGTGTACATAAAGTATAAAGTCTCTTTTTTATTTCACTCGAAGAAATTGCTCTCTCGTGACAATTTGAAAGACCGGAATTGCTTTTCTCTCGCGCGATTATTGAGTCACTGTGAGAAAAAATGTGTGTGGTTTTTTTTTTTTTGGAAGAATTTTACCGAAGAGATCCTCTTACCTTAGACCAAGAGAATTTTCTCTGAAGATTAGTGTCTCTTTCCGAGGGTAAGAGGATTTTCTCGATGAAATCCTTAAGAGGGGAATAAATTTTTTTTCACTGACCGGAAAAATGAGATGACTCGCTGTTTTTTTTTTTTTTTTTTTTTCTAACAGAAAAACGATCACAAAGATGCGAGGAGTTTCACGCCTCGCTTGTAATCGTCTTAATTGTTTTCCGCGTTTAACACCCTGTATTTAACACGGTGAAGATTTCGGTTTTGACGAAACAGTATTATTATCCCATCCGGGAAACGATCCCGGAGTTCATTTTCGTGGGCGAAGGACCGCCCACGCGGAATGCTACGCATTCCGTAATCATCGTGCGATCGATGGGTCTCGGGTTACTCTCTCATTTGTGGCGCAGAGTCGACGTTCTACCCCCCTCTGTGTGGCACAAGTTATGTTAGTTTGAGAACGTGTGGTGTCTATACAGACACTCGACCCACGTTGCGATAGAACGTACTCCTGTGATATCGTTGTGCAGGTCGCGTAGTATATAAAATATATGTGTGTATGTATATATATATATATACGTGTATATATATATATAATACATATATATATATATATATATATGTATGTACACACACATATATATTCGTTGTGTGCCGCTGTGTCGAGAGGAAGCGAGCGACTCCTTCCTCTTGTCTCTGTTTCCACGCCCTCCCCGTCGCGTGTCTGATTTTGTAACGCGCGAATGACGCAAGTTCTGCTTCTTCTCATCATTGTAGGATTGGGATGAGTTTTTGACGGGATTGAAGGGTTCGTTACGTTATTCGTGTCTTCTTGTCTTACTTCGTCGGTGACAATACAAAAAAAAAAAAAAAAAAAAAAAAAAATTAATATCCAGATATTTTTATACAGCCTTTTCGGAGTTTTTTGGTTTCAATGAAATAAACATTACTAATAGTTCGCGAAAAAAAACATGTTTTGTAATTTTTTTTTGTTTCAAATTCGCTCCGAGATTAAATCGAAAATTGATATTTGTGTTGTTTCTCTCGTCGTGATCGATGCGCAAGGATCCTCATCGGAGCAACGATTGTTTTGTAAACGTGTTAGATATATATAAACTAAACAGAAACATGTGTTATTATTTGCTACGGCTAGCAAGCCGGACAATAATAGATTTTGTTTTCTGACTAGTGCATTCGCGACATGATCTGTTTGAATTGAATCGAATGCATTGTTGTATCATAAAATAAGATATATTTTAGATAACAATTTAACAAACTAGACGACAACCATTGTACAAATAAAGTATTTATTTTTATGCTAAAACAAAACAATTTCTAACGTTTCTACAGAATTGTATTGGATTGTTTGTTATCTCTCTTATCTTCGACGTAATTTCTTCTCGGCGGCAATCGCATTTTTAATTTAGGCGTAATAAACCCTTCAATCGGTTCTACTATTGTTTTTTTTTCTTTGAGTCTTTGGTTACGCGAAACCAATTGTCCACGTTATTTGGGACTGCTGTGTCGTCATTGTTCGTAGCGGTAGACTAGCCTGTGTGTTTCTGTGTGTGTCTGTCTATTTGTATGCCGCTTTGTGTTTGTCTTTCATCATTTATTGATGACAAATTGAAAATAGACGCCACGTCAGAGAAAGACTACTATATCTCGTCGAGAATATTTGTGAAAATATATTTGCAGCGAGAAAGACAAACGCGATAAACGTACACGAAGCTGTTATCAAATCGCGAAAGTGTATCGCGCGGTGATATCGAATAATAAAAAAAAAAAATATTTCATCTTTGTTTATTGAGAAAATAACGATAATAATAATACACAAAAAAGTGATTTTTGTGTGTGTGTTTGTTAAAGCTTTATTTATAAATGAGTCATTTTTACAACAGTCAATATTTGCGTCTAACAAGAGTCGTGAAATTTATTGTCAAGAAATAAGTCGGTATATAACTGCGTGTTTTTGTTGTTTCGTAATTTGCAAATATCTAGTAACCTTCTTAGAACAGCGTCTCGTTTTTATGAAACTCGATAATCCGGACCGACAGGTGTGCAATATTACGGCTGTATTTATGATGATGTATCGCGTGTCCACGAAACGCGATATTCTCTCCCACTCTGCAAAGTCGCGCAAGAATTTAATTCCCCTCGTTTCTCTTTTAATTAAAAAAGGAGAGAAGAAGGACACAACGCGCTCGGTTGATATGTACTGATGTTTGTTCGATGATATTCAATCGGAGTGACATCTCATCGCAAACTTCTGATGTTTATACAAGCTGATTCACGAGTGAAAATGGGAAATATCGGGAAATGTATATAGAATGTGTATAGAGAGCTTGCTGCTATTTTGAGGTAAAATTTTTGTCGCAATTGTTTCTCGCGTTGATTTTCATTTTGTTTTAAATATTTTTTTTTTTTTTTTTTCACATAAACATTTAAATTTAAAACGTAATTCCGCAAGTAGAAAGTAGTACAGATTATATTTGTGTTAAAAAAACACAAAAGCAAATTAAATCGAGAACGGAAAGTTTTTGTTATTTATTACATGATACGTATCACTCAAACTTGCGCGTAATTCGCTCAAGCTTTCGCAATTGAAATTTATGAAAGAGTGATCAATATTGCGACGATTTTAAATAATACGTCAAAGTATCGTGTAAAAATATCTCATAAATATTTACTTTGGATTAAACTAGTTTTATGAATTGAATATTTATTCTGTCTTACGCACAGTTTATTTTATTATTATTATTATTATTATTATTAAAACATGAGATATCGTTAAATTTGTTCCGATAAAAACTAAGTATGAATTTGTGGCAACGGTGTGTTACAAAAGTCTATTCTCTCTTCAACTTCTCGTACAACAAATTTGTACGAGAATCGTCGTAACTGGAACAGACAATAAAATCTCACCGTGAGGTAAATCGACATTGTATATCGTTGTTGATGAAAACTTGGATTTTGCGACAATATGATTGTCGAGAGTCCATATTTCTCATTAACAATACTTAACGCGGTCAATGATTTTACCTCGAGCGACACATTCCGCATTTCCGAATAATAAATTTTGAATATGAAGAGAGTTTCGCGTACGTACAATATATATATACATGTTTTGTGTATATCGCGCGTTTTATTTGATACTAAACTTTCCCGGTATGTGTCAGAAATTTTCCGGATCGCTCGTGCATCATCCCGCAGCAACTATAAAATACACTTTGGTGTGTAAAGCGCATGTCGAGTTATTAACTCGCCGCTTCGTTTGCACACAATTAATTAGTTTCTTTGAATAGCGAGTAAATTTATATGGATTCTGATGGAGCGACCGACGAGCGGCAACCGCCAAATCGAGCGACTGAATTTGAAGTATTTTTCTTGATAATATAGGTTTTTGCATTACACGTTCTCTCCCAGTTTAGCGCGCGTGAGTTTTTGTTATTAAAATTTTAACGTTATATTGACGCGTCGTCATTAAACTTCAATATATTTCAATAGAAAAACAATAACTTGCATGCTCGATGTGAAAACCCGCATGAATAATTCCCGTTTTCTGATGTATGCGTAGTATACGTTGGCACCTGTTTTATGTGTGGCACACCTCGTTTTTCAATAATACATTTATTCTCCCTTCATTTTTATTGTCTTTGAAATATTAAGAACTTTGGTTTTTTGTCCGAAATAAATGCACACCCATCAGAGATTTTCTTCGCACCAGCACCATTTTAACTTTTCGTTCTAAAGTTCTAAATTCAAAGGATATATACGCAATGTGGTGTTTATTTATGATTTCTTTTTGTTTTTCTTTTACATAAGTGAAAATACAAAATATGCACTTTGTTTGAAAAAAAATCTATTACATATATATGATGTACAAAATATGTGTGTTAAATTTTCAAGAGTATTGTGTACACGTTTTTTTTATGAAATACGTGTAGAAAGGACGCAGACGCGAAGATGTGAGATAAGAACATTGTTTTGGTCCCTATATATAATACAATAGAGTTTGCCCATTGGGTGTAGAATATTTCATGTACCATTCGATCTTCTTTCACGAGCGGAGAGAACACGATGAAATACACACAGCTACGTTAAGAGTCCATTCAATAGATAGAACGGCACACGTAGGAGCAGAGATTGTATGTAGAACATATAATTTATATAGCAGAAAAAAAAAATATATATATATATATACGTAACAAATCCTTGAAATGAAGACAAAATACGTTTTATATTTTTATCTTTTTTTTTTTTTTCAGAAAGGATAACTATATAATTTTATTTTACATTAGCACACAATCTCTCGCAGTTCGTGTGTACATAAATACGTAAACTCACATACACACACACACACACGATAACGTAACGTCAATTTTGTTCTAGCGTTGACAACATATACATATGTATATACACAACACGATGTACTTGCGCGATGTACTCGCAGTTACGTCGCGTCTTTGCTTTTTTTTTTTTTTTTTATTTTTTACAGCCTCAATCATCTCTCTTCCCATGTACACACTTTTCAACGTTCAGTGACCCACATTCCCTCCCGTGCCGCTTTCTCTGTGTCATTTACCGATTTTCTTAATAAATATAGGTTGTTGAAAGCAAGCAAGTTTTAGAGCACGCTCGTTATCGTCCGTGAATTGTTGGACGATATTTTTTGCGCTCACGTATCGTGACGAAGAGAATCGGTGCTATACTTTTGCGACAAGTGTATATATTTGTTCTTTTTTTTTTTTTTTTTCTACGAGGAATGTGCAGTAGCATTTTGCGTTTGTCACGTTCGTATCTTGCCACTTAATTAAACCTGATATACGTCCAGTCGATCCGATTCGCGTTTCTGATAACGCGAAGACAAATTGAAGAAAAAAAAAAAAAAAAAAAAAAACGCAGCTCGAATTTTCTCTCTTGTCATCGAGACGAGATCGATTCTTTTTTTTTTTTTTTTGCACGGGAGAAAACGCCTCTTGTTGCGCCGATTATCGATTTTGTGTATGTGCGCGTTGTAAACCGGCGAAATAGAGGGAAAATCAACCGCAGATGCGTTCTCCATTCGGTAGACAAATTCGCGCGGTCGGTACTTGTCGCGAATGCACTGTTTCCGTTTTGCATAACGATCGACTGCGAAGTTTCCATCGAGCAATCATTCACGCCTCGCTTCCATTTCGCTGATTTCGCATTTAGAGACGCCGTTTTAGCCCGCCCCCTCTTCTTCCTTCCTACTCCTTTTCGCTCACGACGATCTTGATCGCGCAGGTCGTGTCGGATGTCCGCACTTCATGGCGCCGGAAGTGATCCAACGGCGACAATACGGAAAACCCGGTGACGTCTGGTCGGCCGGAGTTCTGCTCCATGTCCTGTTAACCGGCACACTTCCGTTCGTCGGATCACGAGACAGACTGCGGGAAGCGATCTGCCGAGGGCGGGTGCAGGTAAAACGCAACTTTATTAACTTCGATTAACAGCGTTTTGGCACACGCTGTCGCAATCTGGAGAACGAGCGATTGCGCGAACATGACACACGCTTCGCTGTAATATCGCTTTTTCACCGCCACGTTACTCGGACGTGCCGCCGAGTCGCGCTTTTACAATGTAGTTCGGTCGGCGCAGCTGTGAAATTCTCTCTCTCTCTCTCTCTCTCTCTCTCTCTCTCTCTCTCTCTCTCTGTCCGAGTAATTCCGATTTAATTAAATTTGCAGATGGAGACGCCACTCTGGGATCCCATCAGCGAGCCGGCGAAAGATCTCATACAGAGGATGCTCACCACTGACGTGAATCACAGGATCACCATTCAAGAGGTTCTCAACCACAAGTGGCTTAGAGTAAGTAAAACGGAGCGCTTTCGTTGAATCCGCGTGGTTGGTTTTTTCCTTATCTGCATAAGACGGGAACAAAGATCGGCGGGGGAGGGTGAGGGGGACACGTAGCACGAGGAAGAGAAAATTCTCTTGTGTATTTTTTCATCTATCCGCATGATAATTCGCACGGGCGTCGGTGACGACAAGAGAGAAAGAGAGAAGAGATGTCACACACCGCACTCCTGTAGGGATAATCGATGCGGCGGTTTCCGTTTGATCGCGGGTCGTGACAGAGAGCGCACACACATCGGGTTTTATATTTTATAATTACGGCCTATTATATATATATATACACGTGGCCTCGTTCCCCGTTTACTTTCTGTGCGTCCGATGAATGTGCGTTGCGCACGCGCACGCCGTATGGTGTTGAGGGGATACACCACCTATGTGGTGCAACAGTTAGCCAGTGACCTAAGGTAGCGAGACACCACACATTCGCGGGTAGTGTTACCCCCATCGCTTCTTAGCTGCAACACACACGTGCAACTAGGGCTATCGATCGCTATATAGCATAGGAGCCGCGGAGCGCACACACCACGGGTTAATGAAAATAACTGTAGAGTGGAAAGTACTAGCTGGCTCGCGCGTTTGCTTAGAGCTTTTTTACGCGGCTTGCACCGTTCGTCGAACCCCCGTAGACTTCGTGGAAGCGAAGTATAATCGAGCTTTTCTTCTCTCTCCCGCGTTTATACGGCGCTCTAACACGCTTCGATTAAGCTGAGAAAAATAATGAAACTGGTATATTCGCGCTCGGCTGATGATACTTGGAGTTTTTTTTTTTTTATTTTTTTAATTTTTTTTTATTGTTTATGCATTTAAGGGATTACAGTTGTTTTCTCAATGTAATCTCACTTGCGTTGTTGAACGTTAGAAAATTTTGCGAATGACAATTGCATGCGGCGGCTTTTTTTTTTGGCGCAGTTGCGGACAGGGTAGAAATCTCTCAATTGATTGTGGGAAATTGAATGAATGAAGCGCGCGCGCGCGCGCGTGTTTCTCTCGTTACGGAGTGAATTACTTCGTTGCACATTTGATAGCGAATGAACGGATCTCACCTTGCAGGATCGTGATAAGGGTGCGGCACGTATACATTTAGGCGACACTATAGAAGAGCTTAAGAAATTCAATGCAAGACGAAAATTGAAGGACGCTGTAAAAGCAGCCGTCTCCTCGTCTAAATGGCACATCCCGTATTCAGAATCTAATGGCGACAATTTCTCCGACGTCGGCGACGACGAGGTGACAATTACAGGTGCGTCGAACTAGACAAGCGATCTCGAAATTTAATCAGTCGACATACGCTATATACTTACATGTTACACGTACGAGTTACGCAATGTATTGCTTCAAGAGCATATACATTACACAATATATATATATATATATATATATATATATATCTCGTTAAAAGTGATACTTTAATAGGAAATTTTCCTATTAAAGTTTTCGTTACCTACAAACTACTTGCGAAATTTTAAGACGATTAATTATAAAGTAACGATAATATTGATCTGGAGCAGTGTTCGTTCGCGTTGTTCTGAGCCACACTGTTCCAGAAACAAGAAAACGTGTAATGTAAAGCGTCTGTGATTCCCGTGCACACGTTAAATTGTCTTTTCTTATACATAAATACTATTCTAGTTAGCACCATTGTTATCGTAGTAGTAAGGTGTTAGGGGAGTTAGAACACGAGTCTCACAAAGCACCTCGAATAGAAATTAAAACAGAATATAGCTGTTAACTAGTTAATTTTGCCAAACCAGGTAATATTAGATGAAAATTGCCAAATTTAGTAACCGATTGTTCTCGACCAGTAATACCAGCCAGTTTTTGCTAGTTTAAAAATATGAAAAATATGAAAAATATTGAAATATATAGCTAATTTAATTTAATTACACATATAGTTACAACTCGATATGTTCTCTATTAATTTACACTTTCAACAAATATTTTACACCCAGCATATTGGTCTCATTATTTCTCTCATAATTGAATAATAGGGAACCGATTTATATAATTTGTACTTTTGCTGTTTTTTAACAAGCGGAATATTGCGTTTTGTTAAATAAATCAGCTGTTATATATCGATTAGTTTGCACTGATCAGATTCTAGTTACTTTGTGACAATAACCAGAACTATTTGGAGTTTTCACTAGACAAACACCAGTTGTTGTTTTTTGATCTAGTCAATGTAGCTGCTTTCTGATTAATTTTTAGTCAACTTCGTCTAAACGGATTTTTCTATCCATTTATTTTTTTGCGTGACAGATATTGTACAATAATTCTAAACTAGTAAATACTGGCAAGTTTTTCTCAAACAATTTTTTTTTTTTTATTCGAGAACGTTAATAAAATAATTCTATAAACTTAATGTTTTATGCTGTATTGCAGGGGCTGTAGCCGAAATTTTAGATTCTCTGGATGATATTGAGATTCTCGAGGAAAGTGACAGATTGTTGCGGGCAGAAGTTCTCAACGCCGTTGACGACCATCGGCTTCGAGCTATTTTAGAGGTATTTTTTGTCTGGTTACGTAAAACAAAACTATACCAACAAGCAAAACAAGTAAAAAAAACGAAACAAAGAAAGTTCAAGATTTAGTATTCAAACTTTTCGCAAATTTAATTACTCGTCAGAGAGAAAATATCGTTATTTAATAAATTTGTTTTTTATGACTCTATTTTATTTTTAATCAATAATATATTATATAATACGTAATATATTATTATACTTTAACTAAATATGTTTATTTATGTGAAATTTGATCATTTTATATTTTATTTTTGTTCAACTCTTATTTTAATTTACGAATTTCTGTAATTGCGATCACGCTTGAAAAAACGATGCTACGTTTTCGAATATTAAAGTTGTTACAAAAATCGTTTGGCAACTTTTCCTGACTTTTATGCAAAATTGCTATGTCGATAAAAAAAAGCAGAGATAAAACTTGTAATATAGTCTCTTAATAATATGTTTTTTGCAAGAAAAAGAGGACAAAGAAAACAAAAGTAAAGAGAGATTAGAGAAAAGAAGTTTTTCTTAATTCGATCGTAAACTTAGAAAAAAACTTACCGTCACGATGCATCATTTTGTTGCGTCGAAAAATCTTCCACTGACGCTTGCGAACAGCACATTACTTTTAGAGTCACACGTTGCTTTGAATGTCTTTTTACAAATTTCCGGCGTTATATGCTTTCAACGACTTTCTTACTCTCTCGTTTCTTTTCTTCTTTTGTTTTCAACTAAGAATTGCAATGGATTAACGGAGCATTAGAAAAGATTATCTCTAAGGAACTCGTGACATGTGGTTTGTGTTACAATTCTACTATCTTTACATTTACTTGGCACAAAAAAATACACATAAAATAAAACGCATAAAGGAGAAGATTAAAAAAATCTGCTCACCTCGCAGTAAATTGCGAATTCACGAGATTTCTTGCGAGTTTTAAATTATCAATGTTACAATGTTGTTTATCTTTATCGCTCGACGAGTGTCCTTCCATCGACTGCAAGTACAACAAACAGAAAATCTTGCTTTCGTGGCAAAATAAACGCTCAGGGTAAAACAGACTGTACAAAGTCGCTCTCTTATCGAGGGTGGCAAATGACGATCGCGCCACGCCACGCGCTCGGGGAATCTCGGAGTTACCCTCCGTTTTCAACCCCTCCGTTTTCAACCCCTCTCGCATCGACGGTCGAAAAGCTCTCTCCTCTTTCGCGCGCCCGTCGATTCCCGCGCTGTTGTCGGCGCGAAGCTTGAGTTTCTCCACTACGTGACGGAGCCACCCTATTTCCCGAATCACTTGGGCGGCCTCAACGGCCGTGAACGGTACCAAAATCGCCTCCCAAGCGTTTCACCCCTTGCTAACATAATCCCGCGGGAACGGTCACCCACCCTCGTTTTATCCGACGGGGAAAAGCACGCAAGCGCTGCCTCCGGTCTGGCAAGATGGCCGCCGTGGGGTTCTGATAAACAACCATGCCACGCACGATCGAGGGATCGCAGAATCGCGGCAACACGCGTGCCGACGTGAACTTACTCCCCGGTGGTTCCTGAAGTGTCACGTGGCCGGTTTGGAACGCCACGTGTTCGTATCATGCAACACGTGCGCGGTGAGATTTATAGCACACAGAGATAGGTTTAAGCGGGCAGAGAGATGCGTCTCTGTCAGTTAATGTTCTTCGGCGACGCCGAGCTAGCCGGCGATCTGCTCGAAATCGCAGGTCTCCTGGTGAGTAAAAAATCTATTTCGGTCAATGGGGATAAAAGAGAGAGAGAGAGAGTTATATCAAAGAAAAATTTAATACTAATTCTATAAAAAGTGTGTTCGCAAATTTGAACGTTTCCGCGGTGTGATCGAAAAACTTATTTATAATTTTAATTCACAACTCTAACGTGTTGTACAAAGAAAAGTTTGAATACGTACTTTGAACGTTTCTTTTATTGAGAAATGTTGTTTTCTGTAATTTATTAATTATTTTAATTAAACTTTAATTATAAATATGAATATATGTAAACACACACACATAAATTTATTTGCGAGAGACTCGCGTGATGATTAATTGATGTCGCTTGTTTCTAGCTTTATGACAGAATCTCAGGTCGCGTGCCGACGCCATATCGGGCACCGCAAACGGATGCGGTTCGACGTGCTCGCGAGGTCGAAGAAATTCTTCGGGAAGCCGAACACTCGTCGGTACGGAATATCGATAGAGCCGATCTCAGAGAGCTTCACGAGTTATTGGTCCAGCCGCACATGAGGGTAAGTAAATTTGTAATTTAGTACCCCGGG
This sequence comes from Pseudomyrmex gracilis, assembly GCF_002006095.1. Taxonomy (NCBI): domain Eukaryota; kingdom Metazoa; phylum Arthropoda; class Insecta; order Hymenoptera; family Formicidae; genus Pseudomyrmex; species Pseudomyrmex gracilis. The sequence continues at coordinate 220,247 of NW_018020609.1, forward strand.
AAACAATCGGTTATTTATTTCCGCCAGAGATTAATTTCTGCCGAATTAAAAAGTCTTTTAACCCAATTCACGTGAAATGCGACGCTGCGACAATTTTGGCACAGTTTGAAATTCCAAATTTCGTATCCGCGAATTTATACACGAAGCGGTTTTGATGCGCGATTTCTCTGTTGGAGAAATTGCCGAAGTTTTTAAAATAAAATTAAGACACGGTAGCACGTACAAGACGAGAGTTAGTTTTATTGTAAAATGATTCTTTTTTTTAACTTTCTTCTTAAAATGTGGATGACAGTTTAAACCTTATGCGGCGAGAGACAGTTACTGCTAATTGATTGTTAGCAGCAAACCTCGCGTCGCGCCTGTAATTACTCAAGCGCAAACAGTGATCAAGCGTTGCTTGATTGGCGTTTACGTTACGTATTAATAATGACGTTCCCATTTATTTGCACGAACGAGAACTCAATTTTGAGAAGCAAAAGAGAAAGAAGAAATTATTATATATCATTGTGCGTTTACGTGTAAACAGTTTTTATTGTGCGATAAAATTTCTCAATTGTTCCAAAAAAAAAAAAGAAAGAAAAAAGAAAACTGCGTAACATTTACATTAATCGCAATGGTCGTGCGTATACTTGTGAATGTTACATACGACGGTAAGATATATTGGTTTGAAAATGTTAGTTTCGCGGCTCGAAAAATCCGCGAAGAAAGATTGATACTCTTATCGAACGATCGTAGTAGTGGCGCGTCCCGCCGAAACCATCCCCTCGTGAATATCCCCGATAATCGTCCGGTCTGTTAACAACACCGCCGTTTGTCGTTAGAGACGGCCGTCGTCGCTCCGGCTAGTATATTTATCGCGGTGTTTGACATTACCGCGGGATATACCGTAAATGGGACGCGGAAATGTAGGTCGATCGTTAAAATTCTCTGTTAAAAATCCCGTAGCTGCAGAACGGGCGGTGCGGAAAGCGGGCGGGTAGAGAACCGGGTGGAGAGGAGAAGAATTATATAGCAGGGGAAAGATAAATGTAGGAAGAAGAGCGCGCGGAAGAGAAGAGAGAAAGAGGGAGAGAGAAGAAGAGAGGGATCGAGAACACGGGACAAGCGATTTAATCGGGCCGCGACGCATTCTGATAGCTATCCTCGTTACCAGGCGCCTTATTAATCCCATCTTCATCCTTGAAGCTATGCTCGTTATTTATTTGCAATCTCTCCCTCTCGCACTTCCCCCTCTCGCCGGTCCCGTTTGTTTTCTGTCTGGTCTTATTTTAGATCGAGCGTCTCTCGAGAAATGGCGATGAGGACCCCCCCGGTTGTGTCCTTTCACGAGATATTTGGCACTCCGTGCTGGATACGGCCAAAATCGATGTGGTCGTCCTACTTCGATTAGTAGACACAAGTGGAACGGACAAAAATAAAAAGAGCGTCTGGCGCGAGATGCATTTAATTAGATTGAGTAGTTTGACGGGAAAACTGTGACGCTGTGTGTGTTCCTCCTTCCTTCCGCAAAGAAAGAAAAATATTATATCTATAAATACATACCGGAAGAGAAAGAGTGGTAGAGAGAGAGAGAGAGAGAGAGAGAGAGAGAGAGAGAGAGAGAGAGAGAGAGAGAGAGAGAGAGAGAGAGAAAAAGAGAGAGAATTATTTCTGGAGGATTTACGTAGCTAGACGCTGTGCGCGCGTTTCAATATTCTTGAATTGAAAATTTATGCGACGGTAACTTATATGTTGCGTTTTTCACGAGATCGATAAGATAGCGTCACGCGAGCCGCGGAATATTCTACGAGGTATTTCTAATTCAGTGGCGACATGTCCACGTGGACTATACAACAAACACACACACACACACACATACACATTGCATCGTAGAAAATAAGCAGAAACTTTTGCGCGCGTACGTAAGAAAATATACTGGGATCAATAATAAAAATTAAAAAAAAAAAAACAAGTCTCGCTGTCTCTTCCTTTCTCTCGGGTTAGCTTTTGCCACATTTGCTATTCATGCGCGCTGAAGTTACTTCCCGTCGTATATCAAATGTTCATCTCGTGTATTTTTCTCGGCTCCGGATTTTCCGCGCGCGCGTTTTGCTTGGCAGCCCGGAGTGAGCGAAAAATTCGACGGTCGGTAAAAACGACGGATGATAGTTTTCTTACAATTCTTGAAAGCGTAAATAATCGTGCAAATCCCCCCGTTATTATTCAACGCGCGCCACTTTCCGAAAATCGCGCGCTCTCGAACCGTGTTCGACATAAAATTCAAAATCGTCGCGCAAAAGTTATAATATTTATATTTCGCGATGCGATAAATAAATTCGGATAAATGTCGGGCGCGTATCGCAAAATAATTTATTTGCAAAAACATTTTCTCTATATGCGCTATATATGTAAACGTCGGCAATTACATACGCGAAATTGCTGCTGTAGATCAAAGTTTTCAAATTATATTCCGCAACCGCGGAGAGGGAGGGAGGAGGAGGAATTATGTATTTTTTTGATCAATACGCGAGAACTTGTTGCTTCGTTGACAGGAAATAATATTATGGTCAGAAAATCGATCGCGCGCAGCGATGAGCAGCTCCATCAAAGAACGCTTGCTTTACATTAAAATGTATGACAGAGAGGAGGAAGATAGAGCCTTTAATCCATCGACTATAGGCGATCACGGCAAACATCCCGGAGATAAATGCACGCGCGTTTAAATGTTTTGGGAAAATGGTAAAGTTCGATAAAGCCCGTACACACTCGGGGGGAGGGGGGGGCGGGAAGGGGGTTTATATCTCGTAAAAATGTACATATTTATTGCAATTTACGCTCATCATGCTTAACAACCGTGGCTTTTCCGCGCAAAAAAATACAGTATATACAAAGTATGCGATAAACTTTCATTAACCACAACGAACGCGGTATGTAAAAGTGTACGGAATAGTAATCGCGTAGTTTTTTATATGCAAGTGACAAACTTTCCAACAGACGGAGAATCGTGAAACCGATTATTTTGCAAGCGTGTGTATTTTGTTTTTTTTTTTTTCAACGTGTCGCGAATAAACTTTTTCGTACAATTGTAGTTATCCTAACGAATTTAATTACTATGTGTGAACTATAATTAATTTTTATCATAAAAGATTTTTCTATAAAATTATTAGTATTTTACGTTATTTTTCAAACAATTTTAAATCTCTTGTTGTGATTTTAATTGCTCTGAAAACTTAATTAACGCGATATTTTGTACGTGTAAAGAGCGAAACTTAATATTAAAGACGTTAGGCAAGCAAGAATAACGCGAGGATGAAGGATCACTCAATTCGTTGCAACATTTTTGCAAAAACGATGCGCGGGGAAGGCAATTCATTTGCGAAAGTTTACTCTGCACGCATAACTAGGATGGGATTCTTTCCTAGTTGGATCTCTTCAGAATATATATCCGCGGGTAACTGAGAGGGCATTCGTTAGGTCTAGGACACTCGGTATATGTCAGAACGGTGTATGTACCAACGTTGTCGAGCACTAAAAAAGCTTATAAAGGAAGGGAGAGGGTGTGTTCCCCGAGCACAAGCTCGTTGAGAGGACACTTCTTACTACGAGCGGTACTTCGGACGGCTGAACGAGCGGGATGTGAGTGCCGGAATAAACGTCGGGGCTTGAAACTGGATCACGATTGATTGGCGCCGTAACGTCCGGTACGCAACACCAACCCCGTCCGGTGGTGGCAGCTACCGGCGCTGACGGTACTGCGAAACGGTCGGTCCGTCGATGCGGGGGCGGCATGGCACGCCACCGCCACCGCGCCGCTTTGCAAGCCGTGGTAGAGGGCGAAAGGAAGGATCTGACGTACGGGGCGGGCGGCCCCCGAGAGAGGGTTGCGGGAGGGGTCGCAGAAACCCGGGGGAGAAAAGAGAGAGGGGGGTGATGTGGGCGGCGGGCGCCAGGGCAGGAGAGCTAGTATGCCGCAGAACGTAGATCGCGAGCGACGCGTTCCGCACCCCTTTGTCCATAAACATACACTACACAGGTTCTTCGTCGACGGCGTCGATCGTCGCGAAATCATCGCGGCAGGGTCGATTGTGCTGCGCGGGTGAGCACGTGGCGGAAGTGGTGGCGAAGGATCGCCCGGCGTTGACACGAAAGTTGTTGGAAGACGCGCGAGAACGACGACGACGTCGTCGTCGTCGTCGTCGTCTCCTTTACTCACAGTGCGGTTCGCGCGGTTGTCGCCACCGCCATCGCCACTCGGTGTCGGGTTTCTGAGATCGCGATGAGGGTTTAATCGCGAAAAGTTCAAGCTCTTTGCCACGGGGAAGGTGCCCGCGTTGCGCGCGCGATCCGTAAACAGCCGGTAGTGTAGTCAATCCTGGCCCGACCTCTCGCGAGCGTAACGCGCCCTCCAACTTCTCGCGCGGCGCCGCGCAACTTCGCCGGCGAACCGCAAGCGCGGACTTGGTGCTTTTTCGTGTTCCATACTCCCTGCGATTGTGATATGACATCCCTCGGGCTCGAGCACAGCCCCCGGTGCCGCGCGTGAGTGTCACGATCCTGTGAATCGACCCTCCGCCGTGTTGTCTATATGTGCGTTATGCTTCGTTACGTCACCTCTCACCACCTTTAGTGAAACGACTCCGAAAATACACGCTGTAGGAGGTTGGGGGCTCGGATCGTTGTCAACCTACGCGCGCGATTACTGCCTGATCCTTTCCCATTCACGACCACGCTGCTAATCTCGCACGTCAGAAGTGAATCTCGCATCCGTCTCTCCTATATAGATTGCTCGAGTTGCTACCTAATCGAATGAACCCTTGACCGGTCGCGCTCGCCCGATGCACATGGCTGCAGCGCCACGACATTTTCGACGTAATTAGATTTAGTTACCCGACTTTGGAATAGGCCTCACCCGTCCGGTCTCTCATTTACACGACCACTTGTGGTTTGTCCCGTGGGATTTTAAGTGAAACTGTTGATATGACGACACACTCCGGGATTCGCCCCTTCCGAGAGTAGTCGCAGTTCGCTCGCGCGCGACGCGATTTAATATAAATTAGAGAATATATTTGTTGACGTCACACTTATAAACAAACGAACGAATATATACTTTTACTTCGTATAATTAATTAATTAATTGTATTTGGAACAGAGTGTGATTAGATTAATTAACTGAATTATAAACACGAGAGAATATGTAATTGTTTTATTTTTTTTTTATTTACTTTTTTTTTTCTACACATAATTTGAAATTGTTCTGTGTTATATTATTTAGTTTTCGCAATTTTATTTCGCAACTTTATTGATTATTGTTAAAAAGTATTTTTTCTAAAATGGTTGGTATTTTTTGTAAAAAATATTATTTTTTCTAGAAACGTTTCTATACGCCGTTGATTACCCTTTTCTTTATTGCTGGAATTATATTCGCGTTATTCGCGTGTGTTGTTTGTGACATAAAAACAATAGATACAATTTATACGCTTCAATGCAAATATCACATAGTGCAAAACAATGCAATCTCTTCAATGTTTTATTTTATTTTTTTTTTTTTTATTTTTTTCTACCATCTATGGAATGTGTGTATCGAGATATCAATTCGTTTTTTATAACTGCATCATTGTGCGCGCTATGCGAAGTCTCATAAAAATCAGCACATGATGTTTCTCACCAGCGCCAATAGCGGTAAGATGTATACGCGTTTCTCCGCCGTCGGCAAGCTGCTCCCGTACAAATGAAGTTATCTATCTATGTTGCCCGGTTGGAAGCAATCTTGCCGACGTTTCGTTTAGACGCCGTGGTCGCGGCCGTTGATAAATTTGATCGCGGCAGAAGTCTCCCCGCAAACCAATAACGCAAACCAATAATTTCACGGCTTTCTCAAGCACAGCCTCTAATCATATTCGCTACCCTACTTCGTTACATTATTTTTTTTTTCTATTGCGATCTCTCTCTCTCTCTGTCTCATTTTTTTTCTCTCTTTTTCTCTTTTTCTCTTTCGAGTTTCCGTTATAATTGATCCGTTCTACTAATTATTAACGACTTGTTCTTGCCGCTCGTTATCGTGTTCGCCGAGTCACACCCTCCCCTCAGGTGTCACCGACACTGGCTACGCGACAGATTTTTGCAGCTCGAGTTTGGCGTAGCCCGAGTTGGCACGATTGCAAGCGTTGTTCAAAACACCGATGCGTATATATATATATATATATACACACACGCACTCACACGTACGTGAGGCGTGCGCTTGTAGGAGTTTGTCGCACTCGAATTTATCTCTCCTTCAGTACAAGCTAGACACTGTTGTTATCGTGCCGCTATTGTTAACGCGACTCATTGAAAATCGAAGACCAATAAAACGCGATGCTTTCGATATATACTTTTTGCAAAAATCGTTCTCTCTCAATGTAACATCGTGTGTAAATACGGAATATTTATTATCACTTAGTAAAGAGAGAGAGAGAAAGAGAGAAACGTTTCTTTAAACTAAGTGCGACAAAGAAAATACGCGCGCCTTGAATTTCTATCGGTAATTGCGACGATTATTATAACGCGACGAAAAAACTTGATTTATATATTTTCTATGTAAATGCGCTTCGTCAGTTTCTCGTATAACGAATTTAAATCGAACAGAGCAGCTGTTTTTGTGTTGACACAAAACTTGTAATAACTGTAACTTCACGATTGGCGCAGAAATGCCAATTACCCTCGACAATCGAAGTTCGCCGCGCGCGATAAGCCAACTGTATAATGCGCGCCATCTTTGGCTCCGGTGAGTTCTCTGTTTCTCTATCGTCGAGAAAGAGAGTCGCTTTCGCTTGATAGAAGCGGGAAAGCTTCCAACTTTCGTCGCGAACCCCCCTCCCCCCCCCGAGTCCTACATTTTTAAAGCCAAGTTGCGTTTTACCCAGTTATTAGATTGTTCTCTTCCTCGCGTTTTTTGCTGTATCATCTTCCCGGCCAAATTAAGTGGCGCGTCAAAAATGCCGCGCGGAATGAACCGAGCGTGTCCAGCTATAAAAAAAAAATTCGCTCAGACGTAATGAACAATATATTCCCGAGGATAAATCTTCGTTATCGAAGGAGACATAATGCACGTGTTCTTTTTTTGTTTTTTTTTTTGAGTAAAAAATTGGCTTCATATCTTTGGCATATATAAAATCCTCGAATAAAACTTCGTTAAGAAGATAGTGCTCGATAATTAAATGAACTGAAATAATACAAAATGAACGACGAATAATTTCTACGTCAAACTTTTACTTCATCTTTAAAAAAAAAAACGACAAAATGAAAAAGATAGATCCCGGTGGAATCGTAAGTTTTTTTTCAGTGATTGAATTTTATACGCGAAAAGAGACACGAGGGATGTGTGGGCGATTGACTAATGGGCCACGAGATGGGGGCGTAGATAACAGATTTTTGAGAGAACAAAGACGCGGATTTGGTTTAACGTGGACCAGAATTCTCGAAAGTAGGAGAGGAAGAAACTGACAAAGGCAAACAGAGTGTGCAAAGCTTTCTTGCTTAAGCGGCTTTCTTCATCTTCCCTACGGCAACTTAGTTAGTTATACTCACCACGTACTTGTCTACGGACTTCGGCCGATAACCTTAGTCTCTTGATCCTTTTGTATCTTATCCCCCCGAGCTCATATACTTGCTCTATCAAATTTACGCACTTTCTTTATGTTCCTCAGAAATGGAAAAGAAAATATTTAGGGCGCTTGTTTGTAAGGTCAGAACTTATTTGTTCGATTTTTATGTGGAAATAGATCTTTCGACGGGATTCTCGAGCTCTTGCGATCTACTGTTCAATGTTTAACATGTAGATACTTAATATATTTAATTAATTAAAATAAACTTAACATCTATAAATCTAATTTTTTGTCTAAGAATTAACTACTTCGATCACTTCATTTTATTTGCAAGTTTTTTATTAAGTTTTAACATCACAGAGAAAATGTAATTTTGCAATATTTTTCCGTTTGGTTATTTACATTTAAATTATCTGAATATTTTACTTACTTATTTATTTATTTTACACGACGAGGTATCACAATTGCACTTTTATAACAGAAAAATATGATTATACATCATCTAGATACATAAATACAATTATAGATTATATAAATTATAGATATTTACTTTATTATGAGGTACTAATATAATAGACATATATTTATGCACATATATATATATATATATATATATATATATATATATATACATATACATATATATATATTTATGATAATTATCATAATTGATTTCGTATTTTATCGCGCGTTATAAATTATATATATTTAATATAATACCAATTAGTCAAATAATTAATTAAATAGTATCGCAGTTACTATCGCGTAAACTTCGAGCGTTTCGAGTCTCAGGCAAGATGAAATATTGTCGACTGTGTGTCACGCCCTATCCAACGACCGGAAGGAAAATCTTTCGCGCGACTTGAAACTTCATCGTCGAAACTCTCGGCACAATTTTTCTCGGCACAATTGCGCGTGGCATTGTTCCAACGCGTTTCCAATAAATAATAAGATCAATATACAAAGTTCCATCTAAACCGTGATACAAAATAGGTCGTCGCACGCGGACGGAGAAGATAAGATACGTCGGCGATGTTTCACCGTTTGAAAAGGGGTCGTACCTCGGTGGTGTTAATAATCTAAAATATGGCGTCGAAGGAGGAGAGAAATTTGTTGTTGGGAAAAAATAAATCAGGTGCGCCTCGGTATGCATATATACATGCATCCGATATATACGTGAATCAATATGACTAACGTCGCGTCGCGCGGAAGTGGAACGGGGATGGGAGATATGTGGCGAAACGAAGATCTGGCGGTTGACGTGGAGAGAGACGATATTGCATATTGTGCCGAAATTGAATTCGTATGTAAATGCACGGGAAATCCCGTATAGCTTCCGGGGAGGGTCTTTTTTTTTTTTCAGAATAATTCAATATATATTTGTAAAAGCACGTCACTTTCTCGCTCTGCGATAACGAGACGTCTTTATCTGTCCACTTTCGCCGATTAGTCGATTTAGCGTCTAAAGGGGATTTGCGGGCTCCGACGACTCCTTCGAACGGGGTGATGCGCGCGCGCATAAGGGACAAGAGAGAGAGAGACCCCAGGTAAAAGACGTGAGGTCACATAAAATTACTGGAGCGGTGTTTGCGCGATCGAACGATTAAATGCAGCGGAAATGATGAAACTGGATAAATCGAGCATAAACGTTCGTTCAGACGACGATGACGACGACGACGACGACGACGACGACGTTGTCCCGCGCGCGTGTTATCATCATTTGGTTACGCATTTGCGCGGTTGCGCGCTCTTCGTTCCCTTGGGAATCGAATCAATTAGCAGACCATTAGCGGCGGTTGTAAGCAAGAAGAACGAGGTTGCTTACCTGGGTTAAATTACCGGTTTTGAAACGCGCAACGAAGCGTCGTTTCTTTGCGCGTTAAACGTGAATTGAGTCGAACAATTATATATAAGAGAGTTTTAACCGTGGAATGCACAGCACGGAGTTTATTCTCTCTCTCTCTCTCTCTCTCTCTCTCTCTCTCTCTCTCTCTCTCTCTCTCTCTCTTTACTTTTCCCGCTACTTTATATGCAAATGTAATATTGACTGCTCTACTTGAATGGGACGACTTGGCGGACGTAATTACAAGTATTTTCCACGCGGAAACGCGGAACGAAGGAAGAAAAACGCGCGCGCGCGCGCATTGTTCGTGAGAAAAGAATATTCTCGATATATCATACTGTTATTACCTTTTGCGCGATAATTACGATCTTACGAACAAAGAGAGAAAGAGAGAGAGAGAGAGAGAGAGAAAGATTAATCTCGTTTTTCTGTTAATTCGTCAAGTTTTCAAACCGCGCGAATTCCGTTACATCTCGTAATCTCTGTTTAACGATTGTTTCACTCGCTCGTTAGAGACTTAAGTTAGAGCGCAATTTACTTTTACGATCGCTAGTATACATGTGTTTGGACCGGATTTCAACGTGCTTAAAGCAACGTTGTTATAGCTTACTGATTTTCATCTTCGCGCGTGTCATAAACAGCGCATCGCGAAGCGCGCGTATCCGCCGCACACGTTGTAACTTGCGCGTCACGTTGTGCGGCATAAGATCCCAACTTCCTACTTTGAGATGAACCGCTTCGCACTGCGAGACTATGGAAATACGCGGCGCGGTAAAGACGTCGTGTATATATATATATATATATATGTACGCTTACAAAGAGAAACTCGAGGAGAGGAACAACGCAAGCGCTTTTCAGAGACTCTGCCAATCTTCTAAGAAACTCCGTTCGGAAACTCTCGTTCCTGACCGGCATGAAAGAGACGAAAGCAGAGAGAGAGGGAGGGAACGCGAGACGTCTCGGGGAATGAAAATTTAAGAAAATGTGAGAGCACAAAAGTAATGTGTGCGAGATCGCGTGGCGAGAGAGAGAGAGGGGAGGGGAAGGGGGAGATAGCGACGGTGGAAACTTTCGAATGGGTTACAAGAGGGAAATGCGTCTCAGCCGCGACATTTAGTTTCGCGTTACTCTTTTTTTTTTTCTGCCGAGTGTCGGCTGCACCGCGCCGCGCGCGCGCGCGATACGAACACAACATCCGTTTGAACGAAATCACTTAAAACCGTGAAAGTAATCTCTATGAAGTTATACGGTTAAAAATTTTTCCGCGGAGAGAAACTAGCGAAGCGTAAGATGGCGAAACTAACTCGTTCGCAGTTATGTGAAGCACGTTTTTGGACAATTTTTATACACACGAAGAATGTCCGAGCGCTAGATTTTACTGAATATTAGATTTGTTTTTTTTTTTTTTTTTGCTTACATTAAAATATCAGACACGACGACGATAAATGCGGCGAGTGCTCGTTCTTTTTTTTTTGAAACGGGGCATCTGTAAAATCCATGCTGATAACGCGCTCGGTTTTATTTTAACTTGCTCTTAACTGCGATTTATTCTAATATGCAAGAGTTGCGCAGTTCTGTTCCCGTTTTACAACGAGCATCTATATGCGGTACAGGTTTTGAACGTCACGTGGTTGGGAAACGCGAAACACACACTTTAACCAGCACCGGCGCGGCCACTTTGTATTCAACGCGAACGCGAACGTCTCCTTCTCCCTCGGGGGGAGAGAGAACATCTTGTCGCCCGAAACATCGATCCTCGATCGGCTCTTGCGGAGCGACATTCGCGCGCATCTTGGATTTTGTCCAAGTGAAAATTCTGAATTCCGCTCATTTCTCTCTCCCAAGTAATTGTGACTCATTTCACGTTACAACTCAAATTAGAGCCGGGCCAATGAGCAGTCAGTCGAGAGAGATTTCTGGCTAAAGAAAATTCCAAAGAAAGACGCGCGCGGATATAATCCACTCGAGCGATAATCACGCGGCGCGGTTCTTATGAGATTTTTAAAAGGCGATCGCGGGAGAATTTTGCGGAATTTTTTTACGTTTTTTATTCTTTTTATTTTTTTTTACGCCGCGCGTTTTGGTAAAAATAAAACGTACATCTCTTTTTCGAAAAGAGATATTTCTCTTGCGAGAGAAAATCAACAGCTAGGTTGTACAGAATTTGTTTCGAGTTTGGGTCAAGTAATTTAATCGTATCTCGCGCTATATATATATATATGTATATATATTAGATCTACCTGAAAGTTCTGTCCGTTTTTGGAATAAAACAAAATACAAATTTTTCTTAATTTTTCAAAAATGGGATGTACAAATTGCCCTCACGCTGGCAAGAAAAATCATTAATAATAATGGCAATTATATTATATATATATATTTAATAAAGTTTATTGACGGTAAGAAAAATTTCTATTTTGTTTTATTTCAAAAACGGACAGAACTTTCCGGTAGACCTAATATATATTTCTTCTTTCTTTTAATGTTAAACAGGTTTGCCGGTATTGTTAATTGAAGATGAAAATAATACGAAATAGACGCGACCACTAAAAATACGCTCTTAGCATTTATTCTAATCTCGTGATTAAAGTGCACACATGATGACAAAGTAAATTTATTTGCATTCAACTAAGCGACACAATATCAGACACAACCACGTTAATCCAAGTTCAAACAATAATAATTTATTTATGCGCGATCCACACGCGATCTCGCGGCTGCGTATATTATTATTATTATTATTATTATAATAATTATTATTATTAGTTCCTTTAACAGGAGTTCCTCTGTTGTGCACGCACGTCCGTATATGTTCTCTGTGGAATTACCCGTTTCACGCGATGCGGATTATCATTTAATTACACATGAAAAGTCACACAGAGAAATTGGAGCGCGCTACTCTTATCTTTACTTTGAAAGTTGTTCGGTTTCCTCTTTGAGCGCACATTTTGTTCCGGTGCTCATTGCGCAACGTGTGCGCTTTCCGTTCAAATGCCTTGATGTTTCGTACATTTGTATTGCATATATTGCACATGCAATAATAACGTTAATTGCGCGCTTTATACGCGTATTATTTAAGCTAGAGAAAAGCTTCTCTCTTATTACGGTTAGATTGACAAGTGTGCTAATTGTTCGGTGTGATTCACTCGCTCCGAGCAAATTTTACATAGCGCGCGCGCGTTGTCACGCTGCTCGCTTCGTCGCGGTTATTCTCTCGTTATAAAATTGCGTAGTTACAATTTGCGCGGACGTTACCACTTTCGGACGACCTGAAAATTTTCGCGCGTCGTGGCCGTGCCGACATTTGTTGTCGCATTCTTGCTCGGGTATCCCAGAAATAATTTACGGACCTCGCGCTCTAGAGATGTCACTTTGTTCTCTCTCTCTTTCTCTCTTCCTCTCTCTCTCTCTCTCTCTCTCTCTGCTCTCCTTCTCCGTTTCAACAGAATGCACTGTCTCGTGTACATGGTCTTTATTACCGTCCGCGCGCGATTCTCAGGGCCTTCCTGTTTGCATAAAGCCTCCGTTGTGAACGCTGAAGACATTAGAAGTTCGCATGCAGAAGCGTGCAATTCGGTATACTCATAGCCGCACTGGTTAGCGTTAAGCCAAGAGTCATGATATTCAGAGTGAGACAAGTCAGCGGGGAAATAGAGTCGCTAAGGTACAAGCTCCAATTCTAAGTAGCCCCTCCCCTATCCCATTTCCCTGCTATATAATCTTGCCCGCGCCCACGTACACACCCACTGCAAATTAACGCTAATTACCAAGTATATCGCGAATGGTAAACACGGTTTAAAGCGGAGCGAACTTGCGACTACGCGCAAGAGACGAGTCCCCCCCTTCCCCGTAAAATATTCGTTTTTTTTTATCGATAATTTGATGTAAGAAAATCCGTGCTTCCGTGCAGCACGACGATCGCCTGCGTTTCGATAAATAAATATATTTACTGGTTGCTGTTCGAAACGAACGACGCGATCGAAGACGTCGAGTAATCGCGCGCGCGATAAACGCCCGAGCAATATCGATTTTCTCTCCCTTAGCGTTTACGTGGGTGGAAAATAAATATTAGTTTCTCACGCGGGTGAAGGAGGTGGGTGAAGCGAGCGAAGTTACACTCGCGCGCGCGTGTGTTTGTGTGCGTTCGTGTGTGTGTGTGTGTGTGTGTGACGTTGGATCGATCGGCGAGACGTCCAAGTCGGATCGTCAGTATGTGAAGTATGTGAGCGCGGTCTGCGCGATGACGGTCCACGCGTGAAGCTGCACCACTATGCGGCCGCGTCCGCGCGCCGCATCGCAGCGCGTGACGGGGATGACGACAACGAGAACGACGACGACGACGACGATGACGATGACGATGTAGCCCAACATCCCACAAAGGAACGAACTAGCGCCGCGCACACGACGTGCCTGGGCGACTGGGCGCCCGCATCAAGGGTGGAAGGTCGCGGCGGTCTGATACGATGTGAAGTTCGTCATGAACCACCCTGCGACCCGGGACCCGTTTGGCTCCAGGTCGCCGGGATGCTGCTACCACACGTGGACCCCGCAGTACTGCACGCCATGCAGAATCTGTCAGCGACCGGTTCTGAGCCTGCAGCCGTGCGTGGTGCGACACGCGGCGCCGTTGTTCCCGCATCCGTCCGTCCGGGAACCGGAGCGTCGTCCGGATTATCACCCGGAGTCGCAACAGCATCAACAAGAGGAGCAACGCCGCCCGGAACAACATCAGCAGGAATATTATCACGAGCATCATCATCGGGAGTATCATTGGGATCGCGCGTACGAGCGTCCGCGACGACAAAGATCGTTCGAGGCGCCGTCGTCGCGTCGTCGCGGCGACGTTGACGTCGCCGACGGGCGGCCGGCCTCAAATCCGTATTATTATACGCATCCGCCGCCCGGATCGTCTTCCGGTTACTCATTGCACCGATCCGCCAGTGTGATGCCCCTGGGCTCACCCGGCGGATCGCTCGGTCAACGTTCACCGGGAGCGCGCGTTCAAAAACCGTCCTCAATTCCCGATCAGCCTCATCATTGGATCGGCGAGGAGACCAAGCGGTCCTTGCCGTTGCACGTCTACAAATATTACCTCGCGCAAATGAAGGAGTACCGTCGGCAAAACATCAAGGTAATTTTATTACGCGCGCGCGCTCGCGCTCGAGCGGGTCAACGACCGGCACGTGCGACCGGGAGAAAGATTAATTATAACCTGGATAACTTGTGGCGTGTACACTATCTACTCTGGAGATTGTTGTTTTTTTTTAATTATTTATTACATATGCTAGAACATAATTGATACGCGCGCGTCGTCTTAACAATTTGTTGCGAACGTCTAAATTGGGCGAATTGCTTTAATTGCGTTGTATTCACCGGTGTTAGTCCCGGAAACAATCTGCGCGTCCCATATTGATCTATTTCTCTCGAAATGCTCGTAAAGTTCGTAAGCAATTAATCGAAATTTGATTCACGAGAGAGAATCGCGATGATTAATTCCCTTTTGTTTTTTACGTCGGAACGATTTTTTCGCGTGGTTCGCGTCGCTATATTAAATCGAAATAACATTTTTCCGATTTTTTTTTTCGTTGCGTCACGAAGAGACACATCGGATTTGATGATTATTTGTTTTAATATCTCGCAATATCTAGCTTATTTTTCAAGTGCTCGTAATTTCGTTCGTTTCCTGTTTTATTCCGATAAACGCCGGGAGGGAGGGGAGAAGGGGTGTGAACGAGTTTTGTACGAAGTGAGAAACGTAATATGTGATTATTTGTTAACGCAACAAGCTAATAATTGTTACAGTAAAATATGACAAAGAACACTTTATCTACTTGGATTTTTCGAGAGCACTTGTTACAATTTTATATGCCTGCATTTTATCAACGCGCGTTTAACGAATCTCTCTTTTGCATCACTCGGAACATCACCGCGGAAGTAGTTATTTTATTAATTGCTGAACTTTATCCAACGAACTGGAAATCCGTTTAAATTCGCGATTATTATTCCCGTCGTCGTATCATTAGGTGTTGGGGGATTTTATCTTCAGTTTACGGAATCACTTTGTTCCTTACGAAAGTACGTAACCCTGGCTCTTGGCAGAGTATCAAGTTAATTATCTCTTCTATCTAAGATTTTAAATATTGGATAACTAGAAAGGGACAAGCTAATTAATCACCATTATCTCGGTTCCGCGTTCCCAAGTTTTCCGTTTTAGATTTAAAGAGTCAGATGAGCAACTTACCTCTCTTGGAAAATCTTTGCCTCGGGATAAAGTAGTTCAAAAAGAAATATTCTCTTCTCGCGCGGGCAGAATATTCCCCGCTCCCCTCCTAACCGGAAATACAGTTGAACGCGATATTCCGCGTTGCTTGTATCGTCACGATATTGTATTCCATATTGTGTTTGGCGAGGCAGAACATTTTCCGTATATCACAGAAACGCAAAGGGAACGAATTGTATCGAATGTTTTTTTTTTTTTTAGTTTACACGCCAAAGAGATGCGGATACGCCGACGGTACAATTTTACGATGGACTCGTACATACGTGTTTGGATAATACATCCAAGTATATATATATATATATATATATACGCTTACTTAATGTTTTGCGGCACTGCGGATTGTTTAATTTGCTTCAAGCACAACGTTATCGCTTGTTAAACTTCGCAGATTGAAATCGTAAAATTTAGGTAGTTCGAAGAACATATCCGTATAAAATAAAAACGCGACCAAATTGTAATTATAACAAAGCTCGAAAAGTAAGGAACAAAGCAGCCTCGCTCCGTTCCGCGTTAATTCTCGCGTATATATACTACTGTTTAATGAAAATTTACTACTTAATGGAAATTTAGGATGCGCAGAGAGAGAGAGAGAGATAAGTGCGCTTTAATCATAATTATGATGGTACAAGTCGGGTAGCTTATTTACACATCGCAACACTACTGTACATAATAAATCCATTTTGGAGTTGGTATATTGTATAAATGTTACAGTAGAGAGAAGGATTGAGAGAGAGAGAGAGAGGGAAAGAGAAAACACTAATATGTATATATAAACACTCTGCAGCAAGCAAAGGCAAAGCTCTGCAGCGGAAAATAAAATTTCAGTCGGTAATTTGTTCGGAGTTATCAACAAACGCGATTTTTGTTCACGCATAAAAACTCTCGTTTTGTGTGCGCTTTTAAATAATTTGTTTTATTTTTTGTTTTCTTCACAAAAAATCTCGTACACGCTTGCGTGTAAGCGCGTGTTACGTCTGTTAGAGGGGGCACTCTAACGCAATAACATTTGTCGACGCGTGTTTTCGGTCGTAAAATTATCATCGTCGGCACCGGTAGTATTTACAGTATACGGAGGCGAGTATCCCCTTGAGAGTTTTCTAGTATCATAGAATATATACCGCGCGCGAGAGTATCCGCGCCTGAGCGCGTCTCAAAGAAGGAAAGAGACCGGTGGCTTAAGCACCGCGATTCGACATTTTTCGTTTGCGTATACACTTCGTTATAAAATATACAAAGTACAACTCGAAATATTTTCCTCCGGAAAACGTCTCTCTTTCTCGTTTTATCATGCTCCACCGCTCTATTTTTTGTTATTACTTAACTTTTATGCGCGATACGCGTTGCGCGCGGTGATGGGAAGAAAAGCGCAAAGTCCGAGTCCGAGTCGAAATTTAGCGTCTACATTGAACCTCAATTTTTGAAAAAAAAGGAAATTTCGGACGTATAGCAGCGTCAAAGTAGGATCTACTTTCTCTCTTACTTCTACATAAAAAAAGAAGAATTGAGGTTCAATGTAGACGCTAAATTTCGACTCGGGACGTAGGTAGTATTTCTTGAACAAACTGTATCTGAAAAAAAAAAAAAAACGGTTGGCGAACGAACTCTTAACACCAATTAATTTAACGCTAATCGAACAAAATGGATTTCGGGACGGACTTCTTCGGATGAATTATTGCAAGAGTGTGAGAGACTGTGTGTTATAACACAGCTAAATCAGGCGGCTAAATCATGAAATACGGCTGATCCATTTAAGCAAAGTAAACCATACACACAAGTTTGGTTTACGAGAACAAACACGAAAGTAAATGTCCACACTAGTGTGCGTTATACCGTACAGGACCGTACCGTGTGCGCGGTGTTAAATTGCATGGGACATCATATTGAAATTCGTCACGTTTGCACGTAGCCAAGCGTATGTGGTACATATATGGAACACGATGTGTGTATACAATCCATGTACAAAAATTCAGTATAAATACGTTTTTTTTTTTTTTTTACGTTTTGTACATAAGCTACAACTATTTCATATCTATTGATATTTAAAAGCCGAGGAGAGAGAAAGAAATACGCGTATATCTCACAAAACTGAGATTTGAAAACCGATAGGTTTTCTACGGAATATCTTTCAATCTTCAAATTCTAATCAATATATTGTCTTGCAATATACTATGATGTCCGATATTATTTTAATAATAATCTTTGATTGTGAAAATATGAAGTTAAATTTTTGAAAAATTTAATTATAAAAAGTGTGCGCAAACATAATTTGTTTTAAATGTAACATTTACAAGTATAACATTTAACGAAGTTTTATTTGTAGAAAAGTAAGCTCGCGCGTGAGAGCTAAACCACGTTGAATCTATTATGTCTATACTTTTACAGACACACAGTGCTTTTGCGCGAAAGCAAAGCAGTGTTTGCGTAAACAATTTTATACGAAATTATTTTAACGTAGATTAAAACAATTACTTATTATATTACAGACAGACGCTTGAAATAATGTTGTCTCTTACGGTTTTGTTTTAACTTCTTTTACTTCTTTTTTACAACAATAATATTCACCGGTAAAAACTTTCGTGCAAAAACTGCGATTGTACGTCAATTTTTCTTGATTAAATTATTAATGAATTGCTGTCAATATCTCTTACGGCAAATTAATCGCGATAAGTTTTTCACGCAAAAAAAAAAACAAAAAACCGGACGGATCGTAAAATACCTGGGGGCTTAGGTTTGGATCAACGATTCGGGCCAATCGTGCACGCGACGCTTTTGCCTCGAGAAGAGGGGAAAAAGTTGAGGCACATCTATTATACCGGGAATTTTGCTTCTCGCGCATAAAGAGTAAACGGCTTTCCGAACGTCGCGTCGCTCTGAAATTTTAACGTTTAACGAGGATTACTGTCTCGTATTGTTATTTATTAAAGCCTCCTCGATCAGCATCTCGCTTTATCGTTGAATAATTTCGAGTCCGGACGATAGCTAGCTAACAAACAAGACGTGACGCGAGGAGCAAGGCACGAGAGATACGCCGACACGTGCGTGTACATCTTGATATATTTATCAACATAACACACATATATATATATATATATACGCATGTGTACCCTCACGTGCATAATAGTCTTGTAAACGTAGTGCGAGTAGAGAAAGACGGATGGTAACAAATTTTGCCGGCGACGTTTTTTGCTCCGCGAAAAACGAGAAAAATTTCAAGAGCGTGTTTGCTCTCTCTCTCTCTCTTTCTCTCTCACTCTCTCTCTGAGAGAGTTTGAAGTCCAACTTATCCACGATTTCCGAGAGCACAACGGACGCGGCGGGGGAAATGGAAGCCGAGTGCAGGACGCATAGAATTCGAAAAATTTTCCGTTCGAAATGGAGACTGCGCTTCTTGCATGGAGGAGAGAAGCACGATAATTTCCGGTTTTTGCGGACAAAGAAGCGGCTTCCGGGTCTGATGCACGCCGAAAAAAAAAAAAAAAAAAAAAAAAAAA